>NC_064562.1:71947190-72250220 GCF_937001465.1 Orcinus orca
CCCAGGCCCATAGTCTCAAACTACTTTAATTTTAAGTTGGATCCTTATCTCAGTAATGTTTTTTATCACCACAATGAATTGTACTGCCATCTGTCTTACTTCTCATATTGACTGCTAGCCATAATGTCCGTTATTCTCTACTGTATTAAACCTATTGGATATAAATCAAGCACAAAAAAATCAATCAAAAGTACAAAATCAAAAGGTGACAAAATGGAATTAAGACTTATACAGCATAAGGGTCAGTCCAAGAGTTGGTCCAGTTCCTAAAACCTCAATTCTTTCTATATTTGAATGTTTCCTCTTCTTTGCTTGTCTAAATGAAAAGTCCCAGGATGCTTTTTAGTCAAGTACTGTTCAGATCTCTTTTTTGTTATATTTATGTTTGAGAATATTAATGCCAGAGCCCTTATCCACAGTCCTAATAGTCCCTCAATGACTTTCCAATACGTGACACAAAATTTTCTTATTATTTCTTTTTATATTTTGTATAACCCACCTGTAATACAAGAAAATTCTTATGGTAAATCTGCTGCATATATCAACTTCAACATGTTAACTTAAGTGTTTTTTTTTAACAAATAATAGAAGTGGTTTATGGATAAAATCTGTTTTTCAACATTTACAAATGTATCCTATACATATTTTATTAGCTCCCACAATTATTAACAGGAAAAAATAGCAGGTATAAAATAATATGATTTTGGAATTTTATTATATATTAATATATGAGAAAATAAATCTGCAAGCTTTCATCCATTCACTTTTGAAACATATTTATTTAGGGTCTGTTATTTGGTAGTGTGGCTCAGGCATAAAATAAATCCAGACCCCCATTGTTCCAATTTTTAATCTAGATCTCTAACCTCAGAACATCTACTACTGTATTTATAGCCATAATTTGTTTTAATGTTTTGGCTAGTCTTGTGATTCAGTTTTGTTACAAATAAGTATTCATCCTTTGGCATCTTCATCCTTTTAAATATGGCCCCAAGTTGTTTTATAATTTCTACACATATTAATGCATATAGGTGTAGGTCATGCAACCTGGAAAATATTAAATATAAAAAAGTAGGTTTGATTCATTCTCAAGAACATCAAGCATCATCAGATTTTGGTTTTGTTTGTTGGGTACATTTCATTAATAGAAATATTTGTTATAAATATATATTTACTGTTAATATTTCAAAAAGACAGTATTTTTTAAAGTTTCCACTTAAAGATTCATCTTAATCTTGACAAATGATTTTCAACTGTGTCTAGCCAAGTAACCCTAGAATACTGGTAATTATAACATAGAATATCTATATACTAACTATAGATCTATAGTACATATATTATTTTTCTTCTGGTTTTATTAAGATATAATTGACATACAGAACTGTATAAGTTTAAGGAGTACAGCATAGTGATGTGATTTACATATATCATGAAATGAGTACCTCAGTAAGTTTAGTGAACATCCATCATCTCATACAGATACAAAATGAAAGAAAAAGAAAGAAAATTATTTTTTCCTTGTAATGAGAACTCAGGATTTACTCTCTTAACAACTTTCATATATAACATACAGCAGTAATTATATTTATTATATTGTACATTACATCCCTAGTACTTACTTGTCTTATAACTGGAAACTTGACCTTTTGACTACCTTCATCCAATTCCCCCTCCCCTTCCCCCACGCTTCTGATAACCACAAATATGATCTCTTTTCCCATGAGTTTGTGTGTTTGTTTTTGAAGTATAATTGACCTACAACACTATGTTATATCTTGTGTGTATATTTAATATGAGAAACTGACAAAGTATAATAAATGAGTATAATAAAACACATTTATACACAGGCCCCAGGTATATCTTTTAATGGAAAATGATTAAATACAATAAATTATTAAGTATTAGCTAGTTGATTTTCTATGGAGCCTCCTCAACAAATATTTTTATAAAGTGTCCTTCATAAATTAAATCAGCAAATACTTACCATATATTGTAACAGCAATTTTCTATCAACACTTCATCAACAACGTTTTCAAGAAAATATTTTAGGTTAAAATGTTCTATATAATTCTATTAAATGAAAGAAAATAGTCAGAATATTTCTATATTATAATATTTCTAAATGAATGTAACATAAGTCAATTTTATTGATCTGCTCTTAGATCTTTGTATTAAAATGGGGAATATATAATATCACCTTTATTTTCTCTAAGTTATAAAAATTACAGTGTTTCTAATGCACACCAGATATGTGCAAAATCCCTTTCTTTTCTGTTATAAAATCTGTTTTGTAGCACTAGGGAGGCTACTTTCATTTACATGTTAATTGAAAAGAAAATAGTGGGGAAATGTTAGCAAGATGATAAAAAGAAGTCTATTTATCCCACCTAAACTTCGGTGTCACTTACTCATTGCTGTTAGATAGAAAAATAACAAGACTATCCAATTAATTACTCATATAGATAGCAATTTTGCAGCTATCTCCTGGCAAAAATGAGAAATCTATTAATCAATGAAAATGGAATGAATCATAAGCTTCCCTTCCCCCTACACACAACTTTAATTTTTGTCTGATATGGGCTGGGGTTTTTGTGTAGATTTGAAGATGAAGAAGCTCATTTATTTAGACAGATTTCATTCCTAAAATGTTCCATTAGTCTCTGCTGTTATGAAATCAAACTACTCTGTATAAAATCCTGTTTAGTTTTCAAGATGACAGCCTTGCTATCCCTAAAGAATGGCTAGAATGGTGTGATATGTTTATAACTCCCTTGTTTTCAGTATAATTGAGAAAATACTATTTATAAAGCAGAGGGAGCTGTATTACTTCATATATTTAATCATACTGAAAAATATCTGGTGAAAATTATAGTAATATTTCCTATTCAATCAACTACATGTATGTGAGTAAAATAGCTAACTGTTTAGCTAAACAAAAAAAAACCTACCTATCCATCTTATTTTTGTGGGAAAATATAATATTTGTAAGGACATATGTATTTCAGGTTGATTGTCTTCTAAACTCCTGCAAATTTTTTTCTTTATCTTTGGGATAGCTTGATCTAATGTCTCTCATTCAAACCTGCAGAGGATTCTGTGCTTGATAATAATTATAATTTCAATTCTTTATCAAAATAATTAAATGACATATATATGACTAATTCTAAGTTTATTACAAAAAAAAAAAAATCACTGGATTTAGAAAGGGGACAAACAAGGAAATACCAAATCATTCCCTAGTATAAAGGGTAATATTTTTAACTTAAGCAAACTCTATCAAAAAGCAAATTGAGCAACAGATATATACTAGTTGTCATGAGATAAAATATAAATAGTAGTTTTAAATGGATATCTTTATACTTTCATAAAATCTATTAACACTACATCTATAAACAGATTTTTGAGGCTTCCATTAAGCCAATTAGAAACATCCACACAAACCACGCCTCTGAACTCTGAAGAGTTTTGAAATTTAACAGTAAGAAAAGGAAGAAAATGTAAAGTCAGTCACCACTCATTTTGTCCTATATCTTGGAAAAATTGTTTTATTGTGCCAAAACTGGAAGAAAAAGTGTCTCAGCTCTTCTTAATACTATTAACTCCTGAAGAGATTCTCTGAGAAATCCATCACCTCATGTGCCCAACTCCTTCACCTCCATCATCTATCCATGAAGATCTCAATGGAATTTCCCTTGCTGCAAGCCCTCTGCCCACTTCAGTCCCACTAAATCTCTTTGCTATTTCTATGCTACCTCAAAGCTTAAAATAATTTGTCTCCTGGCCCAGCACTGGTAAGCCTGTGAGGCTAAGATCTGTATGCATAAAGCCATAGTAAACCAGCTTTTATCTGGAATCTTGCTTTATCCTTGAGCTTTATCCTGTAATTGGGATAATATCCTCCGTTTCAAATGCACAAGTGTTTTTAGAAGAAATTACTCCTTCATGTTTGGTCTGTGGAACAGTATAAATGTTCTAATCTCTGATACCACAATATAATTATCATTTGTCCATTAATTTATCCATCTGTCCATTATTTTGACAATATTTATTGAACATCTACTGAGTGTTAGGTAATATTCTTGGTGCAGGGACTAAGTCATTCCACAAAACAGATAAAGTTCTTGACATCCTGGGTCTCACATTCAGGTGGAGTAAGAAATAAACAAATAAATCATGTGTACTCTATAGTTATGTGATGCCTGGTAAGAGGGACAGGGCGTATTGGGTAAGTCTGACTATTTTATAGAGAGTGATCAGGCAGGGCCTCTGTGACAAAGTCACAATAGTTCAGATAACAGAAAGAAGTGTCAGAGTGAGCATCTCCCACATGGAGGCATGGGGAGGTTTCAGGGAGAGGAAAAAGCAAGTGCAGAGGACTTGAAATAGGAACATCCTTGGTGTGTTTGGTGCCCATAAAGGAAGTAAATAGTACTGGAAGAGAATAAACTACAGAGATGAAGGTTGAAAATGAAGTTAGAGAACCATATATGTGGTGGGGAGATTACATGTAGCTCTATAGACCACTGGAGATGTTACAGGGTTGGTGTGCGTTGTATCAAATAGCTCCGATCCAGGAGGTCAACAGAAGACGCAGACCAGCAATCTCGGTCCTTGTGATAGCAAGCAAAGAATTGCAGACTGCCACTTCGGGCTTAAGCGCAAAGCAAAGTTTATTAAAGCATGGTTACACTCTCAGAGGGAGAGTGGGCTGTTTCTGTTAAGTGAAACTAGCCCTCCTGTACAGGCTTAAGGGCATTTATAAGAAATGTTCATCGAGGAGGTGGGGTGCAATCATGGGTGAGCGACAGGGGATCATTATTTGATTGACAGTCCAGAGTTACGTAACAAGTTCATTATTGTGCATGCCCTTACCCTTGATTCACTAAGAAAAGGCCACGGGTGGGGGAAGGGGCAGAACCACATGCAGATTTTATTATAGTGATGGTATAATGAGTTTGGGTTTACTATAGGTTATACGCCTGTGTAGTCTGGGCATGTGCAGCCTGGGGAAGTTTCCTCATGTCACTCTACTCCCTCTTTATCAGGGTAAGTTGCCTAGCACCCAACCATAGTTTCGCCTGTATGGAGACTGCATGTTGGAAGCAGGGAGAACACTTAAGAGAATACTGAAATAGTCCAAGTGACATAGATTAGATTGTGCTACAGTGCAGGGCATGATTTGATTGTATATGTGTTTGTGTGTGTGTGTGTGTGTGTGTGTGTGTGTGTGTGTGTAAATTTTAAGGAAAAAACGTATTGGCTATTAACATGACTTGGATGTGGGGTGAAAGAAAAAGAGAGAGTCAAAGATTGTTCTACTTGTGACCTTGATAAAAGGTTTCTTTGAACTGGTAGGTATGAAAGTCTGATTAGAGTGAATTTAGGAAATAATTAGAGGTAAAGAAATGGAGTCAGTGAGTAAGGCTATGTTTATTTAGGAGTTTGGTTTCAAGAAAGAAGGAAAAATGAGATAGTTACTGAAGGGGAATGTGAGGTCAAGACAATATATTTTTTTTTTTTGTAAATAAGAGATGTTATAGAATCTTTTGCTATTATATCTATAGAATTTGTTCTAAGAATGATACACTTGAGAAACAAAATGATGGATGAGGAAGGGTAAACTACCTGGAGCACTACCTTTGTTATGCAAGAAGGGATGAGATCTAGTTTACAAAGGAGGTTGGTTTTAGAAAGGAGTATAAGAGTTTACCCCATCCTAACAGTAGTTAAAACAATTTAGATGAAAGCAAAATTTACTTATTCATGGGTAGAAGGAATGTGTGGAATATCTCTTTTGATTGATTCTATTTTCACTAAGAAATGTCAGCATGTTTATCTATTGATAACTTGCAGATGGAAGTAGTTCTTGAGTCTGAAAAGATGAAGAATTTGAAGAAACAGAACTAGGAAACTAGGAGAGTAGAGTAAAAAATGTAAAATGGTTAAATTGGTTCTCATGACCTTTAATTGACTGTTTTTTAGGTTCATCAGAATGGAATTTAGATTGAATATGAGACTATTTTTCCTGAAGAAGATAAGAGTTTATTTTTCCCTAATTTGTATCAGTAACAGCCGAGAGAGAGAGAAAGAAAGAGGGAGTTTTCTTCACTTTGCTACCATTCTTACGTTGTATTATCTTAAGACTTGATTTAAGCAAAATAATTATTTCCCCCAACAGATTTTGCATATAGAGCTAATTTTTCTAATCTCATTGATGAAAGGTTAATCCCATGACTTTTCTTTTTACTTTTATATAGTAAAATTATCTAATTATACTTAGTTCAAAATACATTTATTTTAATGATTAAAATATCTGCCTATATGTAATGATTAATTTTATGTGTCAACTTGGCTAGGCCATGATACATAGATATTTGGTCAAATGCCAGTCTAGATTTTTCTTTGAATGTATTATTTTTAGATAAGATTAACATTTAAGCCAGTAGACTTTGAGTAGAGCAGACTACCCTTCATCATGTGTGTGGGTCTTGTAAAACAAAGAATGTTGCTTGCCATCAAGTCATTAGCCATTGTAGTTCCTGCCCTACAGTATACCCTGAAAGGAATTCAAGATGAAGTGTTCTGTGTTTTGCATATAGGGACCCCTAAATAGTTCAGATAGTTCAGATTCAAATTCCAAAAAAGAATTTCAATGACCTCAGATTCTTATATCTTCCAATACATAAAAAAGCACTAAAATGATTGACTTGAGGTATCTGTTCATGGTGATTAGAAGTAATATTTTTATGCTTGACTACATGTATGACCCAGCCAAAAAATTCATATGTATATACTAGCCCCTCCCTATCTCTTCAGAGCAGTTCCTCAGAGCTATCTGAGAGGCTTCTCCCAGGCTATAGTCCTCAGTAAGGTCCCCAAATAAAACTGAAGCTCACAGTTCATGTGGTACATTGTTTTCAGTTGACAGCCTAATCCAATCAGTTGAAGGCTTTAATGCAAAAGAGACTGAGCTCCCTAAAGGAAAAGGGAATTCTACCAGCTGACTGCCTTTGGACTCATACTGCAAGTCTTCCCTGGATCTCTAGTCTGCTAGCTTGGCCTGAAGATTTTGGATTTGGCAGCCTCTACAATCACATGAGCCAATTTCTTAAAATCTCTCTCTATATATCTATCTCTGTATCTATCAACCTATCTGTATCTATCTATCCATCTATCTACATATACACACATATACACACACATGCACATCCTATTGTTCTGTTTCTCTGGAGAAACCTGACTAATAATATACTACATAATAGGCAAACTCTGAATCATATTTCTGAATCATATTTCAAGTTCAACTTATATTCTCCTTCTGACCTAACCTGTTCTAACAGGACACCTGAAGTGAGTACAATTGATTTTCTTTCTAATTTTCCCTAGTCTTATGCTTCTTTTCCTCACAATCTCTCCAACTTGCTAAACATGGTTTATGAGCATTCCAGTGTTGTAGCAGTAGCCAGATCAGGTCTAGTTGACTAGTACTATCATGATCTTTCACTGACATCCTCTAAGTTTAGTGGGTAATCAAACTATCTCTTGTGGAAAGCTTTGTGGACTTTTCAGACTGTTCTCTACTGGGGATCCCTCATCTGTATTTCACTTAAGAGAAGTCATACTTGCACCATATGGCCACTTAAAATCCCTCCTGTAACTCTTCTGAGAGGGTCCACGCCTCCTCAAGGCAGTCAGTTGAGAAAGATTTAAAAATATCTGGTCTCCATCCCCATTTTTAGTCCCTGAGAGAAAGATCTCATAATTTTGTGCCCCAACAAACTCTGGGAGGATTCCTCATGAAGATACCTCTCCTGGTTCTGTCCTTCACAAAGTCTTCATGAAACTACCCATCCTGGCTCTGTAAGCAGACTGCAGGGGACAAATATCAAAATTTGTTTGGTCTTTCATAAAGCCACTTGACTGAACCTGACTTGAGAGAGAAAATAATTCAATACCTTTCTTCATTGCGAGACAAGAGAATATATTACAGAGCTGTGATATTTACCAAAGAAATTCTAATCTCCAATTTCTTGAGATCTTAATTTAAATCACTTTATATCCACAATCTGAATCAGCCACTAGTGCTGCAAAATATAATTGTTAAACCTAAGTGAAGCAAAATGTTTTTGTTCGATAGTTTCTGTTTTCCTCGGTATCTCAGAACCATAAATTCTAATTCTAAGGATATAATATGTAATTCTAAACATAAATAGTTACATGATCTTTTCTATTCCAAAAAAGGATACTAATTATAAGGCATTGTTGCTGGGATTGTTTTGTTTTTGTGTTGATTTCTTTCTTAAAGTTTGCTCATTTCTGGTATAGAATTAATCTCCTTTATTCCCTTAAGATTTAATCATATATTTCCATCAAACACTTGGAACAAAAGTACATGAACACATAATGAATAAACTTACATAATTTAACAATTGTGTGAGGATGCTGGCAGTTTATGTTAATAACTTGAAGTTTGGCTGAACCCAAATGAGTGAGTTCCTGGCCACTCAAATAAGAGAATAAAATGTGAAGAAGTTCACAGGCGAATTATATCAAACATTTAGAGAAGAGCTAACACCTATCCTTCTCAAACTCTTCCAAAACACAGCAGAGGGAGGAAAACTCCCAAACTCATTCTACTAGGCCACCATCACCCTGATACCAAAACCAGACAAAGATGTCACAAAGAAAGAAAACTACAGGCCAGTATCACTGATGAACATGGATGCAAAAATCCTCAACAAAATACTAGCAAACAGCATCCAACAGCACATTAAAAGGATCATACACTATGATCAAGTGGGGTTTATCCCAGGAATGCAAGGATTCTTCAATATAAGCAAGTCCATCAATGTGATATATGCTATTAACAAATTGAAGGAGAAAAACCATATGCTCATCTCTAGAGATGCAGAGAAAGCTTTTGACAAAATTCAACACCCATTTATGATAAAAACCCTGCAGAAAGTAGGCATAGAAGGAACTTTCCTCAACATAATAAAGGTCATATATGACAAACCCACAGCCAACATCGTCCTCAATGGTGAAAAACTGAAACCATTTCCAGTAAGATCAGGGACAATACAAGGTTGCCCACTGTCACCGCTATTATTCGACATAGTTTTGGAAGTTTTAGCCACAACAATCAGAGAAGAAAAGAAATAAAAGGGATCCAAATTGGAAAAGAAGTAAAGCTGTCACTGTTTGCAGATGACATGATACTATATGTAGAAAATCCTAAAGATGCTACCAGAAAACTACTAGAGCTAATCAATGAATTTGGTAATGTAGCAGGATACAAAATTAATGCACAGAAATCTCTTGCATTCCTATACACTAATGATGAAAAACCTGAAAGTGAAATTAAGAAAACACTCAAATTTACCATTGCAACAGAAGGAATAAAATATCTAGGAATAAACCTACCTAAGGAGACTAAATACCTGTATGCAGAAAATTATAAGACACTGATGAAAGAAATTAAAGGTGATATAAATAGATGGAGAGATATACCATGTTCTTGGGTTGGAAGAATCAACATTGTGAAAATGACTCTCCTACCCAAAACAATCTACAGATTCAATGCAATCCCTATCAAACTACCACTGACATTTTTCACAGAACTAGCACAAAAATTTTCACAATTTGTATGGTACACAAAAGACCCCAAATAGCCAAAGCAATCTTGAGAACGAAAAACAGAGCTGGAGGAATCAGGTTGCCAGACTTCAGACTATACTACAAAGCTACAGTAATCAAGACACTGGAACAGAAACAGAAATATATATCAATGGAACAGGATAGAAAGCCCAGAGATAAACCCACGCGCACATGGTTACCTTATCTTTGATAAAGGAGGCAAGAATATACAATGGAGAAAAGACAGCTTCTTCAATAAGTGGTGCTGGGAAAACTGGACAGCTACATGTAAAAGAATGAAATTAGAACACTCCCTAACACCATACACAAAAATAAACTCAAAATGGATTAAAGACCTAAATGTAAGGCCAGACACCATCAAACTCTTAGAGGAAAACACAGGCAGAACACTCTATGACACAAATCACAGCAAGATCGTTTTGCAGCCACCTCTTCGAGAAATGGAAATAAAAACAAAAATAAACAAATGGGACCTAATGAAACTCAAAAGCTTTTGCACAGCAAAGCAAACCATAAACAAGACAAAAAGACAACCCTCAGAATGGGAGAAAATATTTGCAAACAAAGCAACTGCCAAAGGATTAATCTCCAAAATTTACAAACAGCTCATGCAGCTCAATATCCAAAAAACAAACAACCTAATCCAAAAATGGGCAGAAGACCTAAATAGACATTTCTCCAAAGAAGATATACAGATTGCCAGCAAACACATGAAAGAATGCTCAACATCATTAATCATTAGAGAAATGCAAATCAAAACTACAATGAGGTATTATCTCACACTGGTCAGAATGGCCATCATCAAAAAATGTACAAACAATAAATGCTGGAGAGGGTGTGGAGAAAAGGGATCCCTCTTGCACTATTGTTGGGAATGTAAATTGATACAGCCACTATGGATAACAGTATGGAGGTTCATTAAAATACTAAAAATAGAACTACCATACGACCTAGCAATCCCACTACTGGGCACATACCCTGAGAAAACCATAATTCAAAATGGGTCATGTACCACCATGTTCATTGCAGCTCTATTTACAGTAGCCAGGACATGGAAGCAACCTAAATGTCCATCAACAGATGAATGGATAAAGAAGATGTGGCACATATATACAATGGAATATTACTCAGCCATAAAAAGGAACAAAACTGAGTTATTTGTAGTGAGGTGGATGGACCTAGAGACTGTCATTCAGAGTGAAGTAAGTCAGAAAGAGAAAAACAAATACCGTATGCTAACATATATATGTGGAATCTAAAAAAAAGAAAAAATGGTCATGAAGAACCTAGGGGCAATACGGGAATAAAGATGCAGACCTACTAGAGAATGGGCTTGAGGATACGGGGAAGGGGAAGTGTAAGCTGGGACAAAGTGAGAGAGTGGCATGGACATATATACACTACCAAACGTAAAATAGATAGCTACTGGGAAGCAGCCGCATAGCACAGGGAGATCAGTTCGGTGCTTTGTGACCACGTAGAGGTGTGGGATAGGGAGGGTGGACGGAGACGCTAGAGGGAGGAGATATGGGGATATATGTATATGTATAGCTGATTCACTTTGTTATAAAGCAGAAACTAACATACCATTTTAAAGCAATTATATTCCAATAAAGATGTTAAAAAAATGTGAAGAAGTTTACATATACAAATGGTTTTACTCATTAACTAAAAAATACGGATGACTTTTTGTTGAAATCTAAAATGAGTATTTCTTTTGTTGAGTATTAGAATATATTTTTCCTTTCTATGTTCAACTAATCTACAACAAAGGAGGCAAGAATACACAATGGAGAAAAGAGAGTATCTTCAGTAAGCGGTGCTGGGAAAACTGGACAGCTACATGTAAAAAATTAAAATTAGAACACTAACACCATGCACAAAAATAAACTTGAAATGGACCAAAGACCTAAATATAAGGCCAGACATTATAAACTCTTAGAGAAAAACTCAGGCAGAACACTCTTTGACATAAATCACAGCATTATCTTTTTTGATCCACCTCCTAGAGTAATGAAAATAAAAACAAAAATGAACAAATGGGACCTAAATAAATTTAAAAGCTTCTGCATAGCAAAGGAAATCATAAACAAAATGAAAAGACAACCCACAGAATGGGAGAAAATATTTGCAAACAAAGTGACCAACAAGGGATAAATTTCCAAAATATACAAACAGCTCATGCAGCTGTATGTCAAAAAAAACAAGCAACCCAACCTATAAACGGACAGAAGATCTAAATGGACATTTCTCCAAAGACATACAGATAACTAAAAAGCACATGAAAAATGCTCAGCATCACTAATTATCTGAGAAATGCAAATCAAAACTACAATGAGGTATTCACACCGGTCAGAACAGCCATCATCAAAAAGTCTACAAAGAATAAATGCTGGAGAGGGTGTTGAGCAAAAGGAGCCCTCCTACATTGTTGGTGGGAATGAAAATTGGTACAACCATCAGGGAGAACAGTATGGAGGTTCCTTAAAACACTAAAAATTGAACTGCCATATGATCCAGCAATCCCACTCCTGGGAATATATCCAGAGAAAACCATAATTTGGAAAGATATATGAACCTCAGTATTCATAGCAGCACTATTTAAAATAGGCAAGACACTGTCCTCAGGCCGAACATGGTGGACGATTTGAGCACAGTTGATCCGTAGCCTGTGCGCCCTGCACCACCTCCTGTGGAAGCTTGAGCAGGCTGTGTAGCTTTCTCCCTTTGTCTCATAACGATGTCAACCAATGAGAATGGTAATTCACCATCTGCCCGCCTTAAAAGATTCAAGAACAAGGGGAAAGACAGTCCAGAAATGAGGCGGCGCCGAATAGAAGTTAATGTGGAGCTCAGGAAAGCTAAGAAGGGTGACCAGATGCTGAAAAGGAGAAATGTCAGCTCTTTTCCAGATGATGCTGCTTTCCACTGCAGGAAAACCGCAACAACCAGGGCACTGTAAATCGGTCTGTTGATGACATTGTCAAAGGCATAAATAGCAACAATTTGGAAAGCCAGCTCCAAGCTACTCAAGCTGCTAGGAAACTGCTTTCCAGGGAAAAACAGCCCCCTATAGTCAGCATAATCCGGGCTGGTTTGATTCCAAAATTTGTGTCCTTCTTGGGCAGAGCTGATTGTAGTCCCATTCAGTTTGAATCTGCTTGGGCCCTCACTAACATTGCTTCTGCGACATCAGAACAGACCAAGGCTGTGGTAGATGGAGGTGCTATCCCAGCATTCATTTCCCTGTTGGCATCTCCCCATGCTTACATCAGTGAACAAGCTGTATGGGCTCTAGGAAACATTGCAGGTGATGGCTCGGTCTTCCAAGACTTGGTTATCAAGCACAGTGCAGTTGACCCACTGTTGGCACTTTTGGCGGTTCCTGACTTGTCATCTTTAGCATGTGGTTACTTACATAATCTTACCTGGACACTTTCAAATTTTTGTCGCAACAAGAATCCTGCACCCCGCCTTAGATGTTGTTGAGCAAATTCTTCCTACTTTAGTTCGTCTCCTGCATCACGATGATCCAGAAATTTTAGCTGGTGCCTGCTGGGCTATTTCCTACCTTACCGATGGTCCAAATGAATGGATTGAAATGGTTGTGAAAACTGGGGTTGTACCCCAACTTGTGAAGCTTTCAGGTGCTACTGAATTGCCAATTGTGACTCTCGTGCTAAGAGCCATAGGGAATATTGTCACTGGGACAGATGAACAGACTCAGGTTGTAATAGATGCAGGAGTACTTGCCATCTTTCCCAGCCTGCTAACAAACTCCAAAACTAATATTCAGAAGGAAGCTACGTGGACAATGTCAAACATCACAGCTGGCCACCAGGACCAGATACATCAAGTTGTAAATCATGGATTAGTCCCATTCCTTGTTGGCGTTCTCTCTAAGACCGACTTTAGGACACAAAAGGAAGCTGTATGGGCTGTGACCAACTACACAAGGGGTGGAACAGTTGAGCAGATCGTATACCTTGTTCATTGTGGCATAATAGAACCGTTGATAAACCTCCTAACTGCAAAAGACACTAAAATTATTCTGGTTATTCTGGATGCCATCTCAAATATCTCTCAGACTGCTGAGAAACTAGGTGAAACTGAGAAACTTAGTATAAGGATTGAAGAATGTGGAGGTTTAGACAAAATTGAAGCTCTACAAAACCATGAAAATTAGTCTGTGTACAAAGCTTCATTAAACTTGATTGAGAAGTATTTGTGGAGGAAGAGGAAGATCAAAATGTTGTGCCAGAAACTACCTCTGAAGGGTATACATTCTAAGTTCAGGATGGCACTGCTGGGACCTTCAACTTTTAGATTGTACATCTGAGGCATAAAGTTGTTTGTTGTGTACTATGTCTGGTAGAAGTTTGTTTCTTAAACTGTCTAAATCTCTGAATATCACCAGCCAAAGTTTAGCTCAATTTTCTTCACATATAGGAAGCTAATGTATAGAAATAAAGTAAAATTAAACAAATCTGCAGCAAGGAGTAGAGATCACAGGTCAATGGAAAAACCCAAACAAAGGCTCTCTAGCCCTAATTCTGGCTATCAAATTCCCTGTTGCAGGTTTGCTGGACCAGAGGTTTTTTGCTTAACTCTCCCTTATTCATGAAATATTCTAGTATCCCAACCATAAATCTCCCTTTCCTCCCTTTTCCTTTTGTTTTTCACAAAGTTGGTTTCAGTCACTTGCAATTGAAGTAGTACTTATTAATACAAAATTTGATATTTTTATACTGAGAGGAAATATTTTTTTGAAAACAGAATGCTATACTCTGATCCATAGGGATTATACCACCCAATTCCAATTTTTAACCAAACTTTTATCCATATGCCATATATCTCTCAAAATAAGAATTCAAAATGAGTAAATTATAATTGAAAAGATAGTGGAATGCACACAAGGAATCTAAACAAAATAACCTACCAAAAGAAAATACTTAATTCTGATATGCTTCAGTTATTGTTATGGTAACAAAGAGTATAAGTGACTAAAACAAAAATCTTGAAAAGTCGTACTTAAATATAATACATTATGGGTTCATAATTTATTTTAGGATTACTTGTGTATTTATTAATAATATGCTTATAAGTCTACCTCTGAATAATCATCTTGAGTCATTATATAATCACATTGCTATGATAGGTACCAACTCCTACTTGCCCTGTATTTCCAATTTTGATAGTAACATTAATATTTAATTTTTCTTTTGTTTTGTTTTTAATAAGAAAAAATTAAATTGTTCAGCTCCATAGCCTTATGCCATCTCACTGGCAGCAATCTCTCCCTCTGTCTCATATTTTCTTTCTTAGGAGTAACAAAATTTTTGTTTTATCTTATGTTAATCATTTAGTGAGGGTCTCAGTCTCAGTTCCAAGTGGCTTAACAAAAGTATTGCATAACGGTTCATGCAATGCTCTCACCAAGAGGATTTCTAATGAATACAAATAGCTTTGCCCCATTAAAGTACCAAACAACAGCAATATGCAAGAACCATTTTGAGCCTAATGGGATACTGTAGTCAGTTCCCGTCAGGGTTCTAGCTTACAAGCAACAGAATTCAGCTCTGGCAGAAGTAAGAAAAAAAGTGGAATTATTTTAAAGGTACGGAGGATGAGAAAGGGTCACTAAAGCCTGGAGAAATAGATTTTATATAAGACCAAATCTAGCATGTCTGTGGAAATCAATAATTAAGAACAGTCAGTCAAGGCACTTCCCCACTCCTGTGCATCACCACTACCAATGGATGTCGTTGCCCTTGCTAGACACCTTTGAATATTACAGTTTCCTCTCTCTTTTCAATGGAGTCATTCAATCAAGAAACTAAGTTGTTGGCAAGAAAGACTACTTACATAAGCTTAGGCTACCAATATCTTGTCTGGCAAAAAATGAAAATAAGAAGAACATTCCCCTTTCAGATTGCCATGTCCAAGGGGCATAATGGGAATTCCCAAAACTTGTAAGAGTATTCAAATGTCCTAAGGGCAAGAAATTACAAATGTCAGTACCACTATTTATGAAACAGACTAAAAATATGGACAGCGAATAATATAAAAGAATAAAAGAGGAAGTAGGAGGAAGTCAAATCTTGTGGTATTTTGACTAAAGTGTTTTAAATTAAGTTTGTTTGTTCTAATTAAAGAGCACATTAAATCAATATTAAGATGCACTTTTGCTCATAAAATTTATAGCAATTAAAAATAGCAATATTAGTATTTTAGAGTGTGAAGGGAAATAGTTGCATGCACTGCTCAAATGCATAAATTAGTAAAAACCACACTGGAAAATTATTTGACAGTAGATAGAAAAATATTTAAAATGTACATATATTTTTATATACATTTCATGTTCAGGGACTTATAAATAAAAGAGTAGAAATATTCACAATATTTACCTATAAATATGACCTCCTGATAGTCTCTGCCCCTCTCCTAACATATCTCCTTCTGCAGTCTTAGTTGTTTATAACAAACCTACCAGCAACTCCCGTTTGTGTCTTGCTCCAGAATTTGATCTGGGGACCAAATTATCCCCACTACTGCCTCTCCAGTATAAGTCCATTATCTTTGGCCTAGAACATTAAAGCAACCTCCTAACTGGTCTCACTGCTGTCCACTCTTTAGTCTATCCTCAACAAAGTAGTCAAAATGATACTATTAATTCAGATCATACCACTTCTCTCCTCAGAATCCCCAAAGACTTCTCATTTCTTTCCCAGTAAAAGGTAAATCCTCACTATGACCCCTAAAATCCAGCATGACCTGACCCTCTGGTACCATCTGATGTCATCCCATGCTCTCCAATGCCTCCTTCAATCCAGCATTCTGGCTTCCTACTCATGGCATGTTGCCACTTTGAGACTCTGTACTTGCTGTTTTCTCTTCCTAGCATGATCTTCCAGATATCTGTATGACTGGTTTCTTATTCATATGTTAATCAAAACACTTTCTCAGAGAAACCTTTCCTGGACATGCTAATATTTCACACAGCAAGCCCTAATAATCTGTATTCACCCTTCCCACTTCATATGTTTTTTTCCTCAACATTCATCACATTAAAAAAATACTATATACTTACTACTATGTTATTTACTGCTTGTTTTCACCAAGTAGATTGCAAGGTTTCTGCAGACAAAAATTTTTCCACATTTATTTCACTATCATATCCTAAAAACTGAGCATAAGAATGGAGAGATGGGAACAACTTAAATATTTGAAAGCTAGATGATTGGTTAAATTGGTTTATATATATAATACCATAGAGTCACCAAATTTATGTTGTAGAAGAATATTAATTATCTTGAGAAATAGTCTATGAAACTCATTTATATTAACTTTTCTATGTATACTTTTTATATCTTAGTAAAGCAAAAACAAAATAGTTGCTTATACTAAGATGTTATCATTTCTTGGAGTTGTGTTTAAAAGTGTTTTTCTGAATTTTTCATATACCACAAATTTGCTAAAATGAACCTGAACTATAATTGTAAATAAAAATTCACACTATTTTCAAAAAAGCTAATCCTAAAGTGAATTTTTGAAGACAAAATGACCAAGACATACATAATTGAATGACACCAATTCTCACACTCTGTTAACCTAGTGACTCCAAAGGATGATAAGTAAAAAGAAATTCCCAGCCAGATATATTTTAGTGAAATCAGAACCAAAGATAAAGAGGGTATCTTTAAAGCATCCTAAAAGGGAAAAAGAGGAGTTGGATGGGATAGATAGACTACTTAGAAAAAAATGAAAATAGAGGGCCAGTTGATATCTTAGTAGTAACAATGGTTGCATAAACAACAAAATAATAGCTTCAAACAACTGATATCAATTGCACACCTAATGAAACTCTCTCTTGAGAAGAAAAGGGGGAAATATTTCCAGATATACAGTATCATACTGGGTTAGTTCCAACAGAGCATCTCTGTAGAAAACTGAAGGATGAGATTCAAGGAAAAAGAAAAATCATCTAAGAAATCTGAGGGAAAAAAATGGTAATCAAAGGAAATAGTAAATGTTTGGAAAATCGAGACAACCATTTTTTACAGCAATACTGCATAATAATACCAAATATGTGGGATAAATAAATCAATATAAAATAAACATGCTGAATAACAATAGCATGTGTTAATCACACAAAATAATCTAAAGTTCATTATATCACTTCAGAAGTGAGAAAATCTATCAAATAGGATTCACATTATTAAGTTGAATGTGAGTACCAAAATTTTAAGATAAACCATTAATGAATATAAATATGTGTAAAATTCCCCCAAAAAAAGGAATAGGAAAAAATAGTGTAACACAAAGGAAAACAAAGAATGCATTAGAAAACAATCTAAGAAAGTGGTTAAAGACAGAATGGGTAAGAAACATATAAAAAAATAGAAATGAATCCATATTCACCGTATTGGCATATGAGAGATATGTGATAAATGTAAATGGTCTTAACACTCCAGTTAAAGAAAACTATTATCAGAGTTGATTTTGAAAATCAGATTTCAGTTTCCTTGTTCAAAATAGGATACGACAGTCTGTGGCAGGCTAATCCTTACACTGAGAACAATCAGTAAAACAACTTAAAATATAAAAGTGATTTGTTCAGTCCAGGCAGAGGACTACTGCTGGTGGAAAAAGAAAACAACAGAGCTTCTGGTGGTTGCATGGGGCTGCAGTGACAAATCTGGACACTTGAGAGTCCTGAACAAACAATGGGTCAAAGAAGACATCAAAAGAGAAATCAAAGAGTGTCTCGAGACAAACAAAAATAGAAATGCAACAGCCCAAAACTTATAGAATGCAGCAACAGCAGTTCTATGAGTGAAGCTTATGGCAATAAATGTCTATATTAAGAAAAAAGAAAGATTTCCAATAAGCAAGCCAACTAGGAATTAGAAAAAGGAACAAACTAAGCAACTAGAAAAAGAACAAACTAAGCCCAAAGTTAGTAGAATGAAGAAATAACAAAGATGAGCAAAAATAAATGAAATTGAAAGTAGAAAGGCAATAGAAAACAAACTGAGTTTGGTTTTTTGAAAAGATAAACAAAATTGTCAAGATTTTAGCTAGACTAAGAAAACCAATGAGCAAACACTGAAATAAATAAAATCAGAAATGAAAGAGGAGACATTATAACTGATACAACAGATATATGAAGAATCATAAGAGATTACTATGAATAATTATATACCAACTAACCTAGAAGAAATTTCTGGAAATATACAACCCTCCAATAATGAGTCATGATAAAATAGAAAATCTGAACAGACAAGTAAAGAGATCGAAGTAGCACTAGAAAATTTTCCAAAAAAGAAAAGTCCAGAAACAAATAGCTTCACTGGAGAATGCTACCAAACTTTTAAAGAAAAATTAATGTCAATCCTTCTCAAATTCTTCCAAAGAATTGAATAGAGAAGAATATTTCTCAACTTATTTTACAAGGCCAGCATTTCCTTGATATCAAAGTCAGATGAGGACACTACAAGAAAAGAAAACTATAGGCCAATATTTCTGATGAATATAGATGGAAAAGTCCTCAATCTGGTCTGAGATTCTGGCACCTCTAAAGTCTTTGTGTTTTTCCAAATCCCTACCTCTGTTCTTAGTGGCCCCCAGGAGATTAGAATATGTCAAGTCCAGTCAGTGACCCAAAGGTGGGGAAATTTCCACATTCCCATTCCCATTTCCAGAGGACTTCTAATAGCCTGCCCTGTCAGCTCCCAGATAGGGGCTGATTGGAAGCCTTTCAGGCAGCAGCTGTGAAAGCTGGGATGTTCTATAGGCAGTCTAGCTCTTCTCAGGCAGAAACTGGGAACTGGTTATTTTGCCTACTAGCTCTTTGCTGAGCCAGAGGGAATAACCACTGGGGTGGTTGTGCATCCATATAAAACTGCCCTTTGTCTTTGTGTTCTTGAGGACATGAAATTGCAGAACTCCATCAGCTCCTAGAACTAGGTGATTTAGGAGCCAGTCTCTTGAGTGGCAGCCTTAGAAATTGGGGCACAAGATGGTGGACACTTTCTTCTAGGGAGAAACTGGAGACTGTTTTATTGTTGGAGCAAGCTGGGAGGAGAAGACAGGGCAAGTAAAGCCCTTTCAAGCTCCCAGAGGATCCCAGTCAGCTCCCAGATGCAAGCTGATTAGAAGTTTGACCCTCAGCTGGGAAAGTATGCAGTGAAACCCCATTCAGGGAAAAACTGGGAACCTTGAGTTTTCACCTGCTCCTTCTGAGCTGGTCAGGGTTGGGTTGGGGGTGAAACAAAGCTGCCTCTTTGTTTCACATGGTCCGGGAGACTTGTAAATGCTGAGACTCATCAGCTCTCAGAGGTGGGTAATTTGGGAGCCAGTTTCTCAAATAGCAGCCTTAAAAGTTGGAGTGCTAAATGTGCATCTCTGGGAGAAGCTGAGAGTTGAGGGTTCCATCCTGAATAGAAAACTCTGTACCAGGGGCTGTGTTGTATGGTGTGGGTGTTTCTCAGATTTTCCTACTCTTTTCAGTGTGGGTATTTTCTCAGTCACTGAATGTATAGGAGTCACTCAATTAATTTTCGTATTTCTCTCAGAGGGAATTGACCCCTGTGTAGTAGTTTATTCAGTGTGTCTGTAAGAGGAGAGAAAATCAGAAGTCTCTTATTTCATCATTCTTGCTGACATCTTCTCATCATTTCTTTTTAAAAATGAGTTACAAGTCCTAACCAGCAGAATAAGAAAAAAAGACAATGTAAAGATTCAAAATATTGTTATTTGCAGACAATTCAGAGAAAGAATATAAATCATACAAAGTTATTAAAGGTAATAAAATATTAGTTTCTCCAAATTGTAATCACAGTCAAAATCTACACAATTTTCCAAGGAATGTGTTAACATATACCTAAAATTAATATAAAAGAGAAAGAATCCAAACATATACAAGATATACCTGCTGAACAACCAAATGGGAGGATTTGTCCTAGTTCATATTATGACTCCTTATAGTAATAAAAATACTATAATAATGGTACAGGAATGGGCAATTTCACCAGTTGCACCAAATAGAGACCCTGGAATCAGATTTATACGGAAACTTCATATAGAGAGAGATCTGGTGTTGCAAATTAGCAAGGCAATAGTGGCCCATTAAATCAATGGTGCTGTGTCCATTTGTTATTCATGTGGGAAAAAATATGAACCCTTCATTATAACATAAATTTTCAATTCTAATGAATTATGTAGTTATATTTGGAAGGAAAATTTTGAAAACCTTTAGAAGAAAATATAGAGGAAAAGCTTTACCATTTTAGTAAATAGAAAGTTTTCTTAAAGATCCAAAAGCAGTTAGGCAAAGAAAAAACCAACAAATTATACTACCTTGAAATTAAGAATTTGTGTTTATTAAATACACTACAGAGAGGGAGAAATGACAATTCAAAAATTTGTATATTAACAATATACATAAGCAATAAAATTTAAATACAGAACTGTAAAAAGCCTATACAAATTATTTGAATGAGCAAACAATTCAATATATAAATAAATATATAAACAAAAATCTTGAGTTGACTGTATTGAACAAGGAAAGGCATATCATCCAAAAATCTATGATGACATGCTTGACCATATGAGTAATCTACAAAATGGAAATTAAAATTGCAGTCAAAAAACATTTTACACATATTGTGTTGGAAAAAATGAGGCTGGTGATAATATCAAGTGCAGAAAAGCTTGTAGGGCAATGGAAATTTTATGCACTCTACTGAAAGTTTATGCAACAACTTTGGAAAACAATTTTTATTTCCCAATACAATTGAACATGTATGCACATGTACTTCTGGGTGTACAGCACAGCTAATGTGTGTACCAAAGTCATGTTCTTACATTTTTGCTGCAGAATTGTTTGCAAAATAAAAAATTGCAAACAAAAACCCTGACAAACATATAATAAAAAATTATGTACAATCATAATTAAATAAATTTTACTATATGCCAAAACATGGAATGATATGATCTGACCATGTCATGTCTAATGATTGGTGACTATATTCTTCTATTGGAATCCCCTCTCACTGCATGCATGAATATATCTAAGTTTCAAAGAGTATATTTGGGAGAAAATGCAAATCACAGAAGAATGAGCACTGCTTATATAGATATCAAAAATTGGTTCTCAAAACCCCAAACAATACTATGTTTTTTTAGGAATAAATAAGCCAAAATTAAGGAAAGGGTTAACTGAAAGAGAAAGCAAGACGATTTTGTGGAGGGGCATAAAAAGAACTTTAAATATTATTTTTTAATTCTATGCCATGATACTTCAGTTTTGTTTTTTTAATAGACTTTAAAGTTATATTATGTGGAGCATTTTATACTCACAATACATTTCAGAAATAAAATGACTGAAACTCAAATGTACAATCACATGTTTATGTATATTTTCTTTTATATAGACACAATACCCACTACACCTATATAAACATGCACAAACACAAAGATTGGAGCCTATTAGGGTTAAGGTTTTAATATATGTCTCCATCATACAAGGAAACCTCCATTTTGCTTATAAATATTTTCGTTTATCTTCATATTTTCTCCTGAACAAACTTTTGGGTTGAAATACTTTGTATCAGACAGTCATTTAAATTTTCCTCAGAAGACTTGGAGTCAAGCCCAGATGTGCCCTTTTTATAACTTTGTCAAATTGCTTAACCACCAGTTAAGGTTTTGCTGTACCCAGTTCTATTTAATGAAAATTTAAAAACCTTTAAAAGCACACACACAAAAAAAACCCTATCACACATGATTGTTTTGAGGAGCAGCTAAGATTATTAGAAAGTGTATGAGTGGCATTACACAAAATGTGATAATTTATTTGCTGTTTGTTTTCCAAAATCAACCTGTATGCTTTTCTGAAGTACAAATTGAAGTAGTATTAATGTAATTTGAATCAAGAATATAGTTGGTTCTTCTCTGTTCTTCTATAATAAAAGCAAACATTATCTCATAGCAAATGACTTATTTGCTAAACTAATGATGACACAATTCAAATAACTCAGTGTGCCAGGAGCTATTCCACACAATGGAGTTTTCAACATCCAACATGACCTGCCACAAACAGTATAAGATTATGACTAATGATAGTGCCAGAGAACTATTAAAAATGTCAATTTATTTGTTTCATGTTGGCATTGGATCTTCAATTAAAGTATGTAATTATTAAGTAGAAAATCAAACAAAATTATTTTTCCATTTTTCAAAAATATGCATTCAGTGAAACGAATGTACAATCAAATATGATGATTCAACTGTATTTTAAAATGAGCTTAGTTTTTTCTTAATCAGATTTGAACTAGAAGAGTAAGATCCTATAACTTTGAAGTGTCTTTCCTGAAACCTCTTCAGACATAGAATTTACAAATTTATTACAAACAGTATAAATGTATATTAATTGCTTTAGTAATCTAAAGAGCATATCTTAAAAATTAGCCAGACTTTATAACAAGTTGAAATGAAAAGTGGTATAGAGTGAATATGTGAGTCTGAGCAGCATGCATGTGTGATAAATATGTTGTTTTACTGATGTAAAACTTTAACACTTTATGTAATGTAACACTAGTATGAACCATAAATCCATTACAGGCTGAGCACATAAGGGAAAGTAACATTTAAGAGAAAACCCCAAATCTGAATCTACTGAAGCAGCCATCAGTACACATTAGTTTTTACCCTAAAAATATATTGTCGCTCTGCAAAAGGTAAGCAGTCATTTTTTTAGTGCTGTGGGAAAAGTTTCATATCCCCATGTGTTCCTTATTATGCCAGGTAGTGTATTTATTTTCCATTCTCTATTGATTCTAAATTTTCATGTCAATATTCTATTCAATATTATTCTTTATCAGAGTAACTGGATTAATAGATCATTTAGTTTTGCCAAACTAGTAAGCATTGATGTGGAGAATATGAAATACTGAATGACACAGGTTGATTTTTATGAGAAAAATGTATATTTAGAAATTTGACAAAGAATACTTTGTATAATTATGATGTGGATTAGGGGGAAATGAGAGGCTGTGAGATAGCACATTAAATAAAATATGCATAACTTTGTTTAAAGAACAATTTCATGATTACTAAAAACATTTTTTAAAGAATTGTGACGTATAAGTACTTTTAAAAAATTTAAACTGTTGCTGAACACATTAGCTAGCCAGTGTTTGTGTCTGTTCTCAAAACTGGGATGGTCTACATCCACTCTTTTTCTCACTTACTACATGGAAAATTCAAGATATCTATTTAGATTGGCAACTAAGAAATATTACTTATTCTATAGTATACTTGCATAATGTAGTCTACCTGAAGAAACAAGAAAAGAAATCCTAGAAATTCTTTTAAGAAAAGCTTCTGGTCTAAACATTTTTCTAAATGCAGAGGAAATACATGTATATTTACATATACATACATTATTGTGTATCTTGTACATTTTGGTTTTGATAGCTACAAAACTACTAAATCTTAAGACTACTTTCAGCTACAATGATCTGCAGTACATTTAGACTGTCTGCTTTGCTTCATGTTTAACTTATTCAAGATACATTTAATAAATATTTTTCTTATACCTACTATATGCCTGACAATTATTCTTGGTGTTGAATATACAATGGTAAACAAACAGATTACTTCTTACTCTGTGGAGCTTATATTCTAGTGGAAATAGGAGGAGAATATTTAAGATACATTCTTAATGTGTCAAATGCTGATATGTGCTCAGAAGAAATGATGGAGGATAAGGACCCAGACTTGTGGCCAATAGAGACAGAATGGTTAAGAACATTCTCTTTAAAATGATGATATTTAAGCAGAGACCTGGAAAAAAATTTTAAGTGGTCTTGCAAATTATCTGAGTAATTGGACTCCAAGGAGAGTGAAAACAAGTTGCAAATCTCAGGGGAGAGATGCTTGATGTTTTCCAGAAACAGCTGAACCAGAGTGATGGAGCAGAGTGAGCAAAGAGAACAGTGGGAAAAGACAAGAGATTGGGGCTCCAGCAGTACAAGACTCTGCAGTGTACATTATCTTTGCGTTTACTTTTTAGGGAGATGATAAGATAGATTTGGTTTACTCAGGGCTTGGCTTTTGAGAAACAAGATTAGAAGAAGGAATAGGAGTTTGGAGGCTATTGCCATATTCAAAATGAGAGATGATGATGTCTTGAGCGATATGATGTCTTCACAGCATTTTCTGTGAAGGTTGTGAAAATGCTCAGATTCCAGCTATTTTTAAACAATAAACTCAACAGCATTTGCTGTTGGACTGGCTATGGGTTGTGAGAAAGGAGAGAGAGAAGGTTGATACATGAATGCTGGTCAGAAAAACTAGAATTGCCATTTACTGAAATGTAAATGACTGCAGGGAGAATGTTTGTTGGAGAAAATCAGGATTTTCAAATTTTGTTTTGTTTTTAGACATGCCATACTTGAGATGTCTCTTAGATTATTTATCCACATGAGATATAAGTAAGTAATTGGACATGGGAGTGTGGTGTTTATGGTACAGACCAGAGCTGGAGCTGTGATTTTTTTCCCCATGCATAGGCTGCATTTAAAAGTATATGACTTCCTGAGAATCCATTGCTCACTATTCCACTTTCTTCATGCCTTTGCTCAAATACCACCTACCCAACTTTTCTTAGCACTGATTTATTTTTCTCCTTAATATTTACCACCTTCTACTACACTATATAATTTGCTGTATATTACAGGTCTCTCTACCCAACAGAATGTGCACTCCAGGAGGCAGGCTGTTTGTTTATTTTGTTCATTGATATATCTCTACCTGTTGAAGCAGGCCATCAAAACGATGTGACCACCAATTGACCCGTGAGCTGGACCTGGGCAATTGGAGGCTCCCCACCCCCTCTTTGTCCTTTGAATATGCTTTCAGCTTGCCTTCCCTGCTCCCAGAAGCTGCTCCAAGCATGCAGCCTTGAAATAGAAATGTGAAGCTATCCGTACTGGTATGTGACTGTGACTGAACCCAATTAGGCTCTAAATAAACTTTTAAGGTTCTGGTGGGCAGGTGAAGAAATCTACTTGTCTTTTGGCTGCCCAAGACAAACCTCATAAGTAAATTCCCTTGCTTTTTAAAAGTTACCCCTGCCAATCTGGAGTGGCTACCTTTTTCTTAGGTTTCTCCCTACCCTCTGTGTAAGGGGACCAGTTTCAGACAATACCCAGAAAGAGACGAGGAGTTTTTGAAGTAACACTATCACACAGCATAGTGTCTGGAACGTAGCAGGTGCTAAATGAATATTTGTTGATTAAAGAAAAAGCCATAAAACAGAATAGTATTATTTAGAGAGTGATTGTTATGTGGAGAAAGCAAGAGTTTTGGGACTAACATAAGGGAAGAGCAGCAGCATTTAGGGGTTCAGGAGGAATTCTAGAAAGAAATCCTTGGGAGACTATGCAAGTGATAAAGAAAGAATGAGGGGAGATGGAGTCTCAGAGGTCAAAGGCTGAAAATGTTTTAGAGATTGTGACTTAGTCGGTTAAACACTGCAGACTGGTTTGAAAACTGAAGACAGAATTGAAAATTTGATTTGTAAGAAGAGGAAAGGAAATGGGACAAGGATTTCAGATAAAATTTGTAAGGGTTTCTATATAGAAAGGAACATAGAAATAAAGGGGAACTAGATGGAAGAAGACATGGGGTAAAGAGAAGTTGTTTATTTTTTAATATCAGTGATATTATGACATTTATAAGCTAATATTAATGATACTGTAAGAAGAATTAAAACTGGTGATACAGAAAACAAAGGACTAATTGCTGGAACAATGTTCTTAACCAGCAAAAGGAAATGGGAATTTGTGTACAATTGGAGGCTCTGTCCTTAGGCGGGAGAAGGTCAGTCTTGCAATATGAGTGCAAAGAAGTAGGAATATATGGGCACAGAGGCAGGTTTATTGACAGATGTGGAACTTGTCTTACTACTGCTTATATTTTCTTATTGGTATGTGAAGAAAATTCAACAGCTGAGAGAGAGAAGGGTGGGGTAAAAGTGCTAGAAGAATAAGAAAAATGAGAAAGTTCCAGACACTCAGATATGTCCAGTTAAATACAGATGGGTCAGGAGTGGGTGGCAAAATGTACGGATTAGCCCTTTCCAAACAAAGTCTCTTACTATACATATTGGGCAGAAGAGAAATGATTTTATAACACATAATCTTCTGTTAACTTTTATTATTAAGAACTCATTTTATACATAGTTTTATATATATGAACATTATCACATTTACATATATACACATATGCACTTTCCTTTTTCATTAGCATTTAACCTTCAAAAATTTTAGTTTAATTTTCAGTAATGTATTCAGTTTAACTGCTTTTAAGGTCGACAGGCATAATAATAAGATTTATTAACAAGAAAGTTAATAGACATAATACTGGTTTGTTACATAAACTTGAATAGATGTAAAATAATGTTAACAGACACATACTTGTTTATAGAAAGATTTTAAATTGTGTTATATCAATCAGAAGTGAAATAATAAGCACATTAATATTCATCACTTAGCTGATGACCTATGTGATATTTAGAACCAACTTTAGAGTGTTTATAAAATCATCCTGCAGATTTACTATTTACAGACAGAAGAAAAGAGTCAAGAGAAATAACTAAATTAGAAGAAAAACAATTTATGGCATTTTTCACAGTTCCTGGTATAAGGTATTGGTGCAATGTAAATTTCATAGTAATTTTATGGTAATCACTCATTTCTATACTTTATTCTAAAGTGCCCATTATGTGCAGACTCCACTAAAATATAAATGATGTAATGTCATAACAGTGAAACTCATTGCTCTGAAGACAAGCCAGGAAACAAAGCTACTAATACACTTACTAGGAGGTTAAAAATTGCAAGATGCCATGGATACCTGGAGGAAAACTCCAGATCCCTACTATTTTTTTCCATTTAATCTCATTGCAAATGAGAAATACATTTTAAATTAAAAGCTGGTAGCCTTATATATTTATTCTTCATCTCTTTTGAGTCATATAGTTTGAGCCTTTTTCATTTATACCAGAAGTACTTCTTATTTTTAAGTAGTTACAAGGTTAAAGAGTAACAATAATAATATAAAGAACTCCTTAACGAAGATTTACCATTTTTTGACTTGTATAAATACATTTTATTTTCCTAAAACTATTTGAGATTTAGTTCCAAACATCAAGGCGCTTTCTTCCTAAATAATTCAGCATTTATTTCCCAAGTACACTTTCTTACATAATTATGTTAAAAATTATTCAACTTAGAACATTAACTATTTTTACAAAGATATTATTTAATATACAGTTCAATGTGTCTTCATTTATCTCAGATTCATCCTTTATAGCATTACACTAATTTCTACCTTATCCTGCATCCAATTGAGAAGTAAATACTAATTATTTTTCATGTTTCTTTAGTTTTTCTTCATCTGAAACAGCTATTTAGTAATTATTTTACATTGTAATTTTGAGGAATTTAGTTCAGATGTCTTATTTATTTTTATCTGATATTTCTTTATGATTAAAGTGAACAATTATTTATGGAAAGAGTACTACAGAATTAATATAGCCTTCTCAGTATATCATATCAGGAGATACAAGATATCAGTTTATGGTATTTTGTTGATGTTAATATAGATCACTTATGGTGATGGCTCCCAGATTTCTTGAATGAAACATTACCACTTTCCCTCTTTAATCTGTGATTATTTGATAGACACGTTGAAACTATGTAAATATCATGTTTTATTGTCCATTGAAGATTCTTGCCAGAAAAATTTTAATATGATGATAGCAAAATGGTGTTTTTGTGGTTCTCTTATTCCTTATTACTTGATATTCTACTGTAAAGAATTGTCATTCTTCACTATTTATGTAATTGCATAGACCAATAAGAAAGGAGATATAATAAAAATCCTGAATTTTATATCTTTCTGATATATGGTATTTCTTAATTCATCTATAGTCAGTACATTCTACCAGGAGACAGAAATGGCAGAGTTTGACTCTTCTGTTTTCTTTTCTTTTCTTTTTTTTTTTTTTTTTACTGAGGTACAGTTGCTTTACAATATTGTGTTAGTTTCACTGTACAGCAAAGAATCAGCTATACATATGCATATATCCCCTCTTTTATGGTTTTCCTTCCTATTTAGGTCACCACAGAGCATTGAGTAGAGTTCTCTGTGCTATAGTTAGTTCTCGTTAGTTATCTATTTTATACATAGTAGTGTATATATGTCAATCCCAATCTCCCAATCCATCCCACCTCCTCCTTCCCCCCTTGATATCCATACATTGTTCTCTACAGAGTATGACTATTCTTGACTGGATGTTTCTTTGCTAATATAATCAAAGGAATATTCTGGTCCCACATACAATCTAACCCAATATTGATATTCACTGTACTTATTAACATAAAACTATATCTTACCCATTATTTTATACCATCTTAAGCATAATTTTTATATTGCCATTCATTTGTACATTCATTAAATTTTTTTGAGCACCTTCTATACTACACACTAGGTATTGTGCTGTATCCTTTCAAAAACAGGTTAAGATAAATACTGATATTTAAAGAAAATACAATTCCTTTAGAGAAACTGCATAATATACCAAATCAAAAGACAAAATAACATGGCTCTGAGTATGCTGCAGTTTAATTTCATTATGTAGTAAACAGAAGGATCCTGTGATGGCCTATTTTAGTCCTTAAGAAAATTGTGCAACTCTAGGTATCACTATGGCCCAAGTAAATTCCAGAATGGCTAGGATGTAGGAATGGCAGGAAAACTGACTCATGCGTCAAGTTGAGAGTGAATTGAAGTCAGAGAAGCATAAGCCTATATATATGTCAAGGGACATTATGTTTGTTATTTCGTTAAGAGCAAGCTCCCCAAAGAGCAGCACCAATTGTTCTAAGATATCACACACAAACACACACACACACACACATGCATTTGTAAGCACAGATATACTCACACATAGATGATATTGTGTGTTTGCCATTGCAAAATGTGTGTTGATCATTTTGCAGCCACATTTATATTTTGATAGTGTATACATGTAGCTTATTGAATGACTTTAACTATGCAATGACAAATAATAGATCCCTACATACGTATTTAGCTCTGTATGTGTATGTATGTGGTCATAAAATGTGATGCTGGAAAGTGATTAAGAACTTGGACTGGTTTGTGACTATGCCACTTTTTTTTTTTTTCCTTTGCAGTACGCGGGCCTCTCACTGTTGTGGCCTCTCCCGTTGCCAACGGGGCACAGGCTCAGCGGCCATGGCTCACGGGCCCAGCCGCTCTGAGGCATGTAGCATCCTCCCGGACCGGGGCATGAACCCGTGTCCCCTGCATCGGCAGGCGGACTCTCAACCACTGCGCCACCAGGGAAGCCCTATGCCACTTTTTGACTATTCACTTTGGTGAAGTTACTTAAATTCTCCGTGACTCTTTCTGCATCTATAATAAAAACTATATAATACAGTTGCTATGTGGATAAGCACTGAGTATATTGCCTGAACCATAATATGCCTCACATGGTCACTGACTATTATTCTGTGAATACCAAATACTTCACTACAAGCATAACTTCTGCTGTTTTCTAAATAGATTATGCAAATCTTGTGGCATAAAATGTATAAAAATGAAAACAACATTACAACTCCAGAGAATCACCAGACAAGATAATGTTTCAAATAGTGCTAGTCAACCTCTCTCCCTCAACTTGAAAATGCATCTCAAACATCTCAGGTCATGCTACTTAAATTATTTGAAATGTGCATGAAAAACCTAAATAAAAATAATATTACTGACTTTTAAATTATGAGGATGAAGAGTTAATACCCTCACTCTGTTTGTACTGTCTCATTCTTATCTTTCTGATTTTTTAAGTTTTCTTGAATATCTATGAAACCAAAAAATGTGCTGGCCTCAATCCCCCAAGCCCAATGAAGAAAGAAGCTGTACATAATACAGCTGAGTTCTTATTTCTCAAATGGAAAACTTTTTGTTTGACCATGATTTCCTCACAACTTACCAAAGTAGAGATAAAACTGCCTAGAAAGTGTATGTGTTTGTTTCTAAATATATATAGACCCTGAGTATTTGGATTTTTTTTTTTCAAGTTTTTCTTTCAACATTGAGAAAGAAACTCTATAGTCCATACAGTTCATGGCAACAAATCCCTTACAGAGGAGGAATAGGCATGGCCTCAGCTCCCAAAATAAAGGACAGCACTTGCCAACACACATCAGAGAACAACTGCAATCGCATGGCAGACTCTGGGAAGGGCAAGCCTGAATGTCTGGAAACTCTCCAGGGATGAATCAGAGAACACAGGAGAGGGCATAGCCAACTGCCTTAATGAAAACATTGTGTGCAATCAAGGATAAATGAAGAAGGCAGAGCTGAGTTAAAGACTGAGATTAAATGGTTTGTGGTGAGTTTGTAATTTATGTAAATGGCCCAAAGAAAACATTTTGGTAAATACTGAACTCAAAATTAAAAAAATAAATAGAGACAAGTTAAATAGAAATACATGGTCTGCTTGAAACTGAATACGAAGTAAGTTCCTCCTCCTTTTTACTTTTACTTTTCTACAGATATTTTAATTTTACAAGAAACTTGAACCTTGTACACACAAGATGAGACTATGCTTTCCTCAATTTAAAACAATGATTAAATCTCCGTTCAATTGATTCACTTTTCAGGAAACCATTTAGTTCACCATAGTCTTAGTGAAATACAGAGACTTCCATTCCAGTCTAATTTATTAATTACTAATAATGTATAGGATTTCACGGTTCATTTTCACAAACATTATTTTAACGGTACAATAACTTTGTGAGGGCAAGACTACTATGCAGATCTTATTTCTATTTGTATTTTTTATTACAGCTGATTTTAAACAGGAAACAAACTTTTAAATATTACTTGGATATTATAGTTCGAAGTATCATTAGATATCATTCTGAGCGTGCGTTCATTTTATGAATGATACAACCAGTATTAAGAGAGATTTCCCAGTTTATCCAGTATCACACAGCAGACATTGGCAGAGTTAGACCAAGAATCTACAGCTCTGAATTTAACTCCAGAGTTCTTTCCCCTACGTTTCAGTCTTTTTAGATAGAACAACTATTATTTATCTATAATCTGAATTAATTTATTCACCATTATTTCTTATTGATGACTGTTTTAGATCAACTATCCTAATGTTGGTCAAAAATGTAAAACTGAAACTTTGTCATGGTAAGAACACCTGTTTCTCTCTTAATCCTTTCCTTTATTACAAGTAATTTATTTCATATAACCAAAATAAATACTCAATTATTATATAAAATGTTTCAATGATTATCTATTAGTTCAAATGTTAACATCAGTGGTTTTAACCACTTAGAAGTTTCAGGACTTTAAGAAGCTTGTGTAATAAATCAGGATATAAAATATTCTTTTGGGAAAACTCATATCCTCTGGAGACTCAGAAAATAATTTATTTTCATATTAGTGAAATCCTTTCTATCTGCCTTTAGCCTGCCTATTCAGAGCCCATTTCATAGTTCATTGGTGTCATTAAAATTGAGAAAATTAGAGAAAAAAATAAGACTATATAAACTTTATAGAGGAAGAGGTTGATAAATATACTTGCAGATATTTTAAGGAGTCAATTGAACTAGGTTAGAAATCTGTCCACCCATCAGTGTGGTAATTATGAGTAAATTTCACTTTCCAGTGACTGTAACCATTTAGATTTAGAAAAGTAGAGAAGAGGAATAATCTGAATGCTTGAGTAGGGTGATGGGAAAGAAAAGCATAGATCTGATTTTGGGAGGTATAAATCTGATTTTGCAAACCAACACTGAAAATGTATGTTGTATGTGTATATTGAACACCCTCCATTTTTCAGAAACTTCTCTATTTACTTTATATGCATTGTCTGACTATATATCATAAGAGTCTTGCAAAATGCATAATGTTATCAAAATGTGACTGCTAATGGAAAGCTTGACATCACATAGCTATTTAAATATTACAAGGAACTTCTTGAACCCATACTATTTCTACTAAATATGTTATTTGCTAGACACATATTACTTGCTTATATATTTGCCTAGGTCCAAGTACAGTATGATTTGATGTTTATTTTAATATTCTGCTCCCACCTTAACTTCCTAAAATCGAATTCTTTGTACCTTATATATAAAATTTTCTTATGAACATTGACCAAAAAATATCCATGACAAGTGGTTGGTCTTTGGCTTCCTATTTCTTTCTTTTTCACCCAACTAACTCCAGGTTTAGTGTCTTTGAGGATTTACTCAGGAGACAGTACAGATTAAAGACATAGGTCTTATCATGAAGTTCTTTCTATTATCAAAGGAGTCCAGTGACTACCTTATTGTGATGTCATTGATTAGTATCTCAACTTAAAGAGGAAAATTTATTCACATGATGATTTATTCATTCAACAAACAATGTTGAGGACTTAGTATATGCCAGGAATTATACTATGCCTTGAAGGTAGAGTGATGGACAAAATTAGATCTGATCTTTGCCTCATGAATTTTATGCTGTGGTGGTTAAATATCACAAATATGTTTGGATAATTACAATCTCCATTACTTGACTAAAGTATCAACAAAAAATGTAAATACAGAGAAATGAACTACTCTCTAGAAAAATGGCTGAGAACAATTTATCCAATGATGGGCATAATGTCCTTTCTTTTTACATCTTTGTCATTGATTCATAGCAAAAGTGTATCAATTCTGTAAATTCCCAATATTATAATTTTATAAGAATATTCATTGTTAACATGGAGATGTTCAAATTTAAGAGACTATGAATTAGAAAATACACAATGCAATTTTGGAAATACATGGCATATCTATCATAAAAACTGAACTAAGAAACAGAAGACCCTCAATATTGAAGAAGAACAAAGTCGGAGGGCCAACATTACCAGACATTAAGACTTATTATGAAGTTACCATAATAAGGATGATGTGGTGTTGGCAAAAGAGTAGACAGATAGATCAGTGGAACAGAATAGACAGCCTAGAAATAGACCCACACAAGTATAATCAAGCAATTATAGGCAGGTCAATGGAGAAAGGATAGTCTTTCCAACAAATGGTACTGGGACAGCTCGAAACCCACATGCAAAAAGAAAATGAATCTATTCACAGACCTTTTATCTTTCACATACATTAACTCAAAATGGATCATAGACATAAATGTAAAATGCAAAACAATACAATTTATAGAAAACAACACACCAAAAGCCCAGTCCATGAATGAGAAAAAGTGGTAAGTTGGATTCATTAAAATTTAAAACCCTTGCTCTGCAAAAGATACTCTTAAGAGAATTAGAAAACAAGACAAACAGGTAGAAGGGATGTGGAAAACACATATATGATAAAGGACTTATATCCAAAATACAAAAGAACTCTCAAAAATCAACAGCAGGGGAAAAAAAAGCAATTACAATATGGACAAGAGATCTGGACAGACACCTCACCAAAGATGTACAGATGGCAAATAAGCATAAGAAAAGATGCTCTACATCATTTTTCATTAGAGAATTGCATATTTAAACAATGAGATACCACAACACACTTATTAGAATGGCCAAATTCCAGCAACAGTGATAATACCAAACATTGTGGAGGATGTGGCGCAACAGGAACTCTCATTCACTGCTGGTAGGAATGCAAAATGGTACAACCATTTTGGAAGGCAGTCTGACAGTTTCATACAAAGCTAAACATAGGCCTACCATTCAATTAAGCAATCACACTCTCAGTTCTTTACCCAAATAAATTGAAATTATACTCATACATAAACCTGAACACAAATGTTCATGGCAACAACGAAGATGTCCTTCAATAGATGAATGAATAAGTAAACTGTGGTACATTCATATAATGGGGTATTATTCAGTGATTTTTAAAAAAGCTCTAATTTTAAATGCATATTGTTAAGTGAAAGAAGCCAGTCTGAAAACATTACATACTGTATGATTCCAACTAATGATATTCTGGAAAAGGCAAAACTACAAAGACAGTAAAAATATCAGTGTTTGCCATGAATTCAGAAGGAGTGCAGAGAGGGATGAAAAGGTAGAGCACAGGACATTCTCAGGTCAGTGAAACTATTCTGTATGATGCTATCATGGTGGATACATGAATTTATCCATTTGTCAAAAGTCATAGAACTTTAGTTTAGTTTAGTCCTAAAACACCAAGACTAAACTCTAAAATGAAGTATGGACTTTAATTCATAAATATCTATCAATATTGTTTCATCAATTGTAACAAATGTTTTCACATTAATGCAAGATATTAATAATAGGATGTATAGTGTATTGGGAAGGAAGAGAATAAATATATGGAAACTCCGCACTTTTAATTGCCCAATTTTTGTTTGAACTAAAACTGCTCTAAAAATGTCTATTAATTATTTTAAATGATCTCATAAGAAGTACCACTTCAAATGGAAAATAAATTGAAATGATATGCTTTCTGTCAAAAAAATGAAAAATATGAGGATAAAGAAAAATGATATTGTAAGCCCCCCTCTTCACATTTTACTGTAAGTAAATGCAATTGGAATAAAGATTCCTGTTTTATGCTACATTGTTTTATAATAATTTTCTATTATAAATATATTTAAACTACAATCTAGTTTAAAGTGGTATGCCAGGTCTAGTATTAAACAAATAGTAATTCATGGTATTAATTTCATTATGATGTATTTAGCAATAATCTTAAAAGAACACCTTAGCATATATAAAACATTTTATTTTTAAAGCTACTTCAAAATACAAAATGAAACAATAAATAGCATAATATCTGAAATGTTTTTTATTCTCTTCCAAAATTTTTAACTTAGGTGACCAGCAGACAAAAATCTACAATTTTCTCCTTTTAAATAATGCCATTTTTTTTGCATGTGTCAGTATATGTTTACTTCATATTTTTTACTTTAGAATAATTTTACAAAAACATTGAAAAGAAAGTTTTTTGTGTAGTTTTTACTCAGTTTCCCCTATCTTAACATCTTGCATAACCTTGGTCAAAACTCAGAAATTAATATTGGTATAATACTATTAAACTTCAGATGTTATTCTTATTTTACTGGATTTTCTATTCATTTATTTTCTCTTCCAGAAAACAATCAGGATACCACATTGCATTTTTATTCATGTCTTTACATAGTCTCTTTTGATCTGCCACAGTATCTCAATTTTTCCTCATTTTTTATATTCTTGACAGTTTGAGAGAATATTAGGTATTTTTGTAGAACATCCCTCAATTTGTGTTTGTCTGATATTTTCTCATGGTTAGACTGAGGTAATAAACTTTTGGAAGAATACCCCAGAGGTGAAGTGCCCTCACCTCATGATATCAGTTGGTACATGATATCAGCATGACTCTTCATGGTGATATTAGACTTGGCCTCTAGGTTAAAATGCTGTTTGCCTGCCAGGTTTTTCCACCATAAAGCTTCTATTTTCCACTTCCATTCATTGTGTTACTTAAATGAAACCCACATTCAAGGGGAGATTTTTATATATAATTTGCAATTCTTGTATATGAAAATTTCACCCCTTGTCCCAATTTATCTATTATTTATTCAATCACTTATTTATAACAGTATGGACTCACAGATATTTACACTGTTCTTTGAGTTAGAATATATTATCATCAGTATTTATGTTCTTACTTGAATTATTCCAGTGTTGGCAATGGGAGCTCTTGCAGTTTGGCACCTGTGTCCTTCAACTATTCTCTTCTTTTTTTTTTTAAATAGAAACTATCTCTGAAGATTATATTATATGGGTTGCACAGTTATGTTACCTTGCTATAATGTGCTAGTAGTTTACCTCAGCATGCAATTAATTTACATCATTCTGCCTACACCGTTAAGATACATTTATTGATCGATTATTTATTAGTTGATTATTTGTTTAATACATATGTATTAGGCACCTGCTGTGTGCCAGACACTGTTCTGAGCACTGTGGATAGATTAGAGGATGAGATCAGAGATATTAAAAAACGCTGATGGGGCTTCCCTGGTGGCTCAGTGGTGAGAGTCCGCCTGCCGATGCAGGGGACACGGGTTCGTGCTCCGGTCCGGGAAGATCCCACATGCTGCGGAGCGGCTGGGCCCGTGAGCCATGGCCACTGAGCCTGCGCGTCCGGAGCCTGTGCTCCGCAATGGGAGAGACCACAACAGTGAGAAGTCCGCGTACCGCAAAAAAAAAAAAAAATGCTGATGATGCAGAGCCTTGTAGACGTTTACAGAGAAATTTGGCTTTTTCATTACATAAAATAGGAATCCCCAAACAGTGCGTTAAGCAGATAATTGCATTACCTGTTTTAATATAAGGACTGATCACTAGCTGCTGCCTTATAAAGAGACTATAAATTGAACAATATTGACAAAGGGAGATCAGTTTGGAAAAGCAATACAGGTGAGATTGATGCTTTGAAGTTAGCTATGGAGATGGTGACAAGATTGTGTTCTGGATTTCTGATGGATTAGATCTTAGGTGTGGGAGAAAGGGAAATGTTAAGGGTAATCCCAAGTTTAAAGTCCTGAACAACTGGGGTGATAAAATTGACAGTGTGTGTGTGTGTGTGTGTGTGTGTGCACGTGCATGCAAATATATATACACATACATCCCTGTCTTCTATTTTTAATAATAAATATTGAGTGTGCTGGTGGTCTAGAGTAGGAAAATGATAACTGAACAATGTGTAAGTGAATCTCCAGCACATAATGTGTAGTCCAAATTTTTAAAACTACATTATTTTATTTAATTATAAAAGTAAAGATTAGTTTAATGTAGATATTTAGATTTCCCCATCTACTGTTGTAGCCATTTCCCTTTTCATGTTTTCATTGAAAATAACATCCCAGAATATTTTCCTGTAATATTCCTTTGAATCAGTGACACTGCAGTTTGGATTTTTGTCAGTTGTTCCTTCATCAGATTTACAGGTCTCAGAGTACCAGGAATCTTTCACAAACCCTTCTTTCTAATTTGTTTATCACTTTTCAGTGTTCATTCTGAGATTATGTGAATTTGTCATAACCTAGTTTTGTGATAAATGTGATGTTTAGTACTGATTTTGTATATAAACTTAATGATCTCCTTATGATGTAATGTGCATAAAAATGTTAAAATAAGGTTTACTTCCTTTTCCTTAAATTATAAAGTTCCTCTCTATATATTCCAATCTCATAGATGATTTGCCATTTTTCTACTCCCTGTATGGAATGAAGAACTTGTCTGCTTTCTATCAGATGTATATGTGTGCATTCAAAACATGGCACAAATCTTTAACCTAGGCAGCATTTACCAAAAAATGTTGTTATGTAATAATGTACTAGGTATTTTAAAATCTAACTATAAGATAGCAATAAGCTAATTTTAAATACATCTACATGTGAATGTGTGAATAATAACATATGTGTTTAAAGATTAGTGTATCCAGAATTCAGAGATAAAACTCTTGTCTATTCTTATCTTACTTTGGAATTTCAGATACTACTGGCCATATTAAGAAGCAGAGATAAAAGGAGAAAGCTAGAAATAATTCCAATGCTGGTCAAGTAATCTACATTGCAGCAATTCACAATAGTGTGTTATATATAGAAAGAGATCAGTCATTGTTTTCAAGCCTGCTAAATAAAACTGAACTCTTGGAATTGCATGCCACTTGACCTTTCCAGGTTTCACCAGCAGTATTTAACTTGTTTGAAGGGAACACACTTGCAAGTGTCTCCTGTTGACAAGACAGATTCTCCTGGTAGTTCACACAATGTTCAAAAGGCACAAGTTCCTTGCTTCAGAACGCAAGAGAGAATTAACTTCCCCAGGAGCTACACGGTCCATACTGAAGAATGACCTGAGAAATTTTCACTCTTTGTCGCAATTTATACTCTCAGCAGGCCCTCTAAGATCAACTCCAGCAGTTAAACATTCAAAAACTACTCACTTTGAGATTGAAATACTTGATGCTCAAACCAGAAAGCAGATATGTATTGTGGACAAGGTGAGTTTCATTTATTTATTTAAAATTCTCTTTTTTGCCCCAAAGATTACTGATCACTTGCTTAATGCTGATAAGGCAATACCAAAATGTATCTCTGGATTTTAATATTAATTTTAAGATGAGTGGGATGGATACTTTATAATATACTTTAAAGTATACTTTATATACTTTGTTTCAGTAGAAAATATTCATTGAATTTTCATACTCAATTTAAATGGTAGCTAATAATTATTAGGTTTTGGTTTTCCTCCTAACATTGGCCATTGGCAGCAGGTAAAATTTTAGTGCTCACCTTCTCAGCCTACATGACAAAATGTCTTTCTAATCATGCACTTCCTTGCATACTCAAATTTTCAGTCTTAATAGTGTTTGTAGAAAACAGCAAGCAAAAGGCCCCAAAGTTATTAAAAGTAATATTTAGCATATGTGATAAAATCTAGTCATTTGAAAATTATTTATAATTGATTTAACTGTCTTGAAATATAACCATTTCACTTTTTATGAAAAGTTAACTCATTTCAAAACTACAATGTTTAAGTTCCTAAAAAAATTCTTGCTTAATATGCTGTTCCTCTATATTCATATCACATATCAATGTTTCACTAAGGAAAGATAAGATATATACTTCCTAGGTTACAAAATTAAAAAAACAAATATATGTGTGTATTGTAGATATACATGTGTATGTACAATATTCCAGTCATTTTCAGTTTTCCTAAAGTTTGAAAAAACATTAGTATTTCAATTTATTATGAGAAAGATTGACATTTTTAATAAGACATATCTTTATTTTGCTTTACAGACAGGTTGAATAAGTTTTTTTCTGTTGTTCTAAAATTAAAGTTCAATCACTGATTCCATTTATCTATGCTCTAGCTGTGTTTCTAGATAAGAGGAAAAGAGAAGAAATTGTTTACTTGCTTTTAATTGCCAAGAAGATAATAATACTTTCTTATTTAGTAATTATAACACTATGACCAGCCTATTACTCGTGTAATATTAACTTTTATTTACATATGGAAATGAAAAATACAGACCTTTTACAAGTTCATGTAGGTCATATGTGGCAAATATGAAATTCAAAACCATTTCTTTGCAACTCGAAATCATATTCTTTTCTATAGTACCACTGGGGCCATGTATAAATGATAAATATGAATTATGTATAATAGACCTTTAAATTATAAACTTCAGGCATGTTACCATTTAAGTATCTCAGTAAAATGTATTTTTATATCATACAGGAATAAGACTTTTTTTTAATTGAAGTATAGCTGATTTACAATGTTTTGTTAGTTTCAGGTGTACAGCAATGTGAATCAGTTATACATATACATATATCCACTCTTTTTTATTTAGATTATTTTCCCATATAGGCCATTACAGAGTATTGAATAGAGTTCCCTGTGCTACAAAGCAGGTTCTTATTAGTTATCTATTTTATAAATAGTAGTGTGTATATGTCAATCCCAATCTCCCAATTTATCCCCCCCCCATCCCCTGGTAACCATAAGTTTTTTTTCTACATCCATAGAATTTTAAAAATAAAATTATCATCCAGAGGTTGTTGATGTTTGCAGTTTCTCACTACTGAAAATTTAAAACTTAGAAGGAAAATACAATGAAATGAAGGGGAATAAAACAATAAGTGGAATAGATATTATACTGGTCAAGGATTTCCAAAGACCAAAATTCTAAAATGAGGCTGGTTGTGTCTTTTCTGATATGTGTCTAAATGTTGACACAAAATCTCTTTAAAGTAATGAGAAAATGTTGGGCTACTAATTATTTTCCTAGTACATTTAACATTTCTGTTTTTGAGATTTTATTTGAAGCTAAGACATGGAGCTTTACATTTTTAGGTATTAATTAAACTGCACAAAATTTAAGCATGCAGAAAGCCATCATTCTTTCGAGGTAAGGATTTGGTTACACTTGAACTGTAAGAGTCCTGGTAATTGCATCTCCAGTGGCAAACCTTTAGGGAAACTCAGTAGACTAGCTAGAGATTAATTTTGGATTCCTCACAGACTTTATTGCACAATCAACACCATCTGATGTGCAACTTACTGCATCCAAATCTCTGACTTGTCAGCAGCACAAATTTTGTTTTGTCTTGTTTTAGCTTTGTAATTTAAAACTGTCTCATAAATAATGTCTCATAATAGTGTCTCATAATAATGGCAAGACATTTAAAAGAAAAAATAATCTGGATTAGTTTACTTTTTTTTTTGCTTAATGATTGTAAACATGAGAAACATTTTGTTTGTTGTCCAATATATTGTTTTTTTCTTGGACAAATTAACAGCTATATTAAGAGTAAGGTCATGTTAATTGCCTCTCATTAGACTTGGTTCTACCCAGTATACAAAAGAAGTGTTGCTTATAAATTAGTCCCTGTCTTTCAGTAACTATAATGTTATAAAGTAGTCAAGGTTGAAGGTCATATATTTTGGAACTAAGTATACCTGGACTGAATCCCTGCTACATCAGTCATATTTATCAAAGGCTTGGGAAAGTCACTGAATTGCTGATTCCCAGGACTCTTATTTAGAACATAGGTTAATAAAATCTATTTTGTAAGCCTATAGTGAAGAGTAAGATATGTAACACATTTAGCATAGTGTCTTGAACGTAATAGGGAAACTAATTTTTTTAATTTAATAATCACTTGGAAAGAGAAAATTAATCTGCATACAAATCCAAGAAAAAATAAGTGATGAAACTCGTGATACTGGCACAGTCTGTAAATTTGACTTCTTGACAATTGCCTATTGACATGATCTGGTATAATGCTTATGTTAGATATGAATTTTCAAATATGAGTAGGATGTATGTATTTTAGTAATATATGCTGATCTCAGAAATTTTGTTTGCATCTAGATATTATAACTTTAACTTCAGAATGGACAAAGTATTTACTCAAGATATTCATAAGACAAAAACATTAAATGAATTCCTTGGATTAAAGAAAACATATTGAATCATGTTCTTTTACTTACACACACACACAAACACACACCCCAAAGAACCACAAATCCTTCTACTGCCTTCATTATCTTCTCCAGCTTCTATCCCATTTCTCTCCTTACTTTCATTGTGTTCATGTTGTCTGTACACATTTTCCTCTTCTCATTCTATACTGAACCCACTGTATTCAGGCATTTGCCTCTATCACTTCTCAGAATATGAACTTGCTGAGGTCACCAGTGAGGCAGTAATAAATACCTTGCTAAATCCAAAGGTCGGTTCTCATGCTTCACTTACTTAGTATATGGTCAACATCTGCCACTGCTAAGCACATCCTTCTCCTGAAAACATGTTTGCTCTTTGAGTTCCAGAATAACACACACATTTTTTAAAAACCCACATCATTGGCTTCTCCCTTTTCTCCTGCTGCTTCTTCATTATCCGACTTATTAGGTGTGGACTGTCAACAACTCAGTCATCAGGACTTTTCCACATCTTTAGTCATTTACTTTATGGAGTCCTATAGCTTTAAATATCATCTGCATATTGATGACTCATAAACATAAAACTACAGCTTATTCTTTTCCCCTGAAATACAAATCCATTTATCTATGTATGTATCTATCTGTGTATTTATCTATGTATCTGTGTATTCATCCATCTATCTATCCATCTACTTGGATGTTTACTAGGCATTTCAAACTTGGTGTATCTAAAACTGAGCGCTTGGTCTTCCCAAAAAAATTTTCCACAGAGTTTTCCAAATCAACAAGTAGCAACTACATCTTTCAAATAGCTCAAACCAAACACTTAGAGGCATCATGACTCATCTCTTAATCTCACAGCCCACATACAATCCATCTTCTTTGATACTTTCAAATATATCCAGACTGACAAATTTTCACCACCTCTAATGCCCGCACTTCTAAATCTTTCCTCTGCTCTGTCCTTAGCACATTCAATATATTCTCTACATAGCAACCAGAACTAGCCTGTTAAAATCATGTCAGCTAATATCATTCCCTACTCAGAACTAGTCAGTGTCTTCCTTTAGGTCTTTACTTACCTCTCACTTTTTCCTTGGGGACCTTTACCTGTGTAAAATTGCAAAATCTGCCAGTATCCTCTATTATTCTTCCCTGTTCTACTTCTTTGCTAACACTTATCACTATTTAACATACTGCTTATTTTCCTTTTTTTTCATTTTGGTTATTATTTGGTCTACCCCTATTATTCCAGTTTCACAAAATCAGGGCTTTGGGTATTTTCACTCCTGTATCTCCAACATTTAAAACAGTGCTTGGCCCAAAGAAAGGGTTTAACCAATATTTACTGAATAAATCGATGCCTGTTCAAGGGATATATGGATTTGATAATGCACTCATGTTTAGCAGCGACAGTTTTTGGATGGAGGAGTATGATATTTGAAAGTACTTTTTACTATTTTCTAAATCTAATTATCAATCAAATAAATGTAAATATATTCACAGAAAAGGACATTTAATTAAATCATTCCACTGAATGCCCAAATTCCTCTCGGCTTGCTCCCAACAAAAATGTATAGAATTCAACTTTGTACTGTGTATAATTTACTAACAAATAGTCATGTTCTGATTACAAAGGCTAACAAGCCCTTCATAAAGAAGGAAATGCAGATGGGAATATTTAACTGATGTAGTTATTTCCCATGAATAATTAAAATAATATAACTATAAAGAATGATGAAAATGGAGAGCATTTTTTTAAAAAATATTGTTAAGTATCACCTTAATTATTTTTTGGAACATCAAAAATGTATATGAAAAATACATTTTAAAAATTTAACAGTGTAAAATGGAATAATTTCCAGTTGCTAACTATTCCTGTCTCACTTCTATTTTTTAAAATGTCAGAAGCTTATCTAGTGACAAGTGGATGATTCAAGAGCAAGGAAAGAACTCTAAAATGTTAGGGTTGATAAACATTTCCAATATCATCACATTCTTTTTTCTTTAATCTTTTCTTCAAGGAACTTGACCTCAAGAGCCCTCTATCACCTATATACGCTAAGTAAAAATTCTCAAAAGTTTTTTAAAGGCTTCTTATGAATAAAATAAAGTACTCAAAAATTCTCCTATCCTTTTAATGATAAAAATACCAATGTTCACCAGAAAACTGTAGAGAGAATAATAGGGTAGTAAGATTTCATAAAAACTGTACTTTTAATACTTCGGTTAGAAAATTTGAGAATTCTTAATGTCTGAGTTTGCCACTTTTAATACTTCACCTTGTACATGCGATTTAGCATATTTATGCCTTAATTTGCTCATCTGTAAAATGAGAATAGCACCTGCCTTAAAATGGCCTAATGGCAGTTTTCAGAATTTCATGTGTAAGCAAGTAACAATATCTTCTTTCTCTTCCATTACTCCTTTCTCCTTCTCTTCTGTTTTTTATTCCTCTTTTCCTCCTCTGTTTTGTTGCTCTCTTCTTCCCATGCCTGTCCCCATTTTTCTCCTCTCCACCCCCATCCCCTTCATCCTATTTCTTATGATGCAGAATGATATAATTGAAAATTTATGACCTTTGGATTTACATAGACTACAATTTTAATATAACTCTGGCCTGTTTTTTCTTTTTCCTTGGATATGGTCTAATACCTCTGCCCCTTATTATCTTTTTCTACAAAAGGATTTAGATATTATTATTCTTCCCCTTTGTAGATGAAGAAAAGGTGGCACAGAGACTCGAAAAGAAGAACTTAGTGTGTGTTAGAACCAAGCTTTGAACCTGGCTAATACACATTCTGTGCCTTGCTCTTAACTATTATACAGTATAATGTGAAAGATTAATGACCTCCATTAGCCAAGATTCTCATGTTCTATTTAATTTCATGATTAGGGCATCTGACTTCCAATACAATGTGTTTCAGGACAGAGGTAGGAAGGATCTTAAGCATTCTATTTTATATATATAAATATAAAATAGCATTATTTAATATTCAAACCTAGAAATTAAAAATATTTTAAATTCCTTTTAATAATAAAGATAAAATATGCTCAAATTTTTGCATCATTAATAATTAAGAAATTAAAATAAATAGTTCCTCCCAAAAGAGGTAAGTAATGTAATCATTTTATATGAACCCAGAGGATCCCCAATGTCAACCTCTCTTTTATATATACTTGAGAATTCCGTAATACAGCATGTCGTTCTAACTTCAAAAAAATCAGTGTTTAATATTATCTGCTCTGACTTATATTTCTCTCAGAAAATGTAGACCTATTATATATATTTGGTCACAATATATAGTCCAAATATATAATGTGATGAGAGACAATGTAGTAAAAATGTGTATGCTCTGAAGTCAGACATATTTGTGTCTGCACTTGAGCTTTGCAAATCATTAATGTCTTATCACCTTAACATATTACTTAACTACTCTGAGTCTTGGTTTTCCAAGTAGGGTAAATTACAAATCAAAGTAGGGTAAATATCTATTTTCCAGGAGTATCTAAGGATTTTATATTTGTATGCAAAATGTAACACCTTGTCTGCCACATGGTTATTTTTCTGCTAATGAACATTGTATTTTAGATAGTGGCAATATATTTTAAAATATTATTATTCCATTAAAGTGGGAAAATAACTGAATTGATACTTTTCTATTATGACTATAAAAATTTAGGCATTTAAAAATGATAGCTATTATTATCCCTTTCTGAAATGATTAGGAAGCATTAGAATTAGAAAACATAGTCACAGGGACCCATCTTTGTAGTATCAGTTTCTAGAATTCTGTATCCTACTCTCATACTCCAAATAATATGCATTGGTTACTTATACTATGTTATACCATGAAAGATACCAATGGATATACAAACATTGCATGTCAATTTAATAGTAGAGAAAAAAATAAATATACTCTAGAAAACTATTCATGAGGGGAATTTACAAAACTAATATATAGTATTACATATAATCAACTAAATTATGTCTATATTTTTCCACTTTGCAATTATATCACCATCTAAGAAAACTGTTTTTATTTACAGTTAAGCTAAGAAGATGTACTTGCATTTTACTTTCTGCTGTAAAAGCTGTGTAAAGCTATGTTATTTGCATGGCTACATGATATGAGCTCAAAGGTTTTGAGGCAATCATTGTTTGAAGTAATATTACCCTTAAAATGATTTCAATTGACTATTATCAAGTACCTACAAGAACGTCTTGCAGGGGCATAATCCTAGAACAGTACCTGCCTTCCATTTCTCTCCTCCCCTCCTTCCTACTTTCGTTTTTCCCTGTTTTTCTTCATATACATTGAAGAATACCAGCCTTCTAGTTGTTAGGCCCTTTAATAGACACTAGGAACATCAGCATAGAAACCAATCCAAACCACACAAAATCTGTTCCCTCCTCTTCCAATGTTCACCATATTGTAATGGATAATTACATGTAAATAGTCCAACACAAGATGATATAACCTAAGCTAAAGTAGAGGTAAGAACAAAGTGCTGAGCACAGATGGATGATTTTTTTTCTTCTATTGAAGAAAGCGGCTTTAGAAATCTCTTCCTGTTATAAGGAGTCCCAGCACACTGAACGATCATCCTGGGGATGGCTCTAACAGTAAAGGGCAATCTCCTAAAGTAGAAATTATCTCCTCTAAATGCCTTACATCCTCGGCCTTTCAGGCTTTAACTGAAAGCATATTGCTATAAGCACACCTCTGGAGAATTTAGGAAGGAAGGCAAAGATGAACTCCCTACCTAAGAACTTCAAATGTGTACACTTTTCAGGCTCTATACCATTAGTATACTATATTTTATTAGTGAATTTTTAAACTGACAGTCATTAAATAATTTTCAATCCCTGTTGATCCACTGGGATTCAACTAAGTAAACTGAGCCCACCAGTCTGTCACCACATAAAGCCTATGAAGCCTATGAATGTCACACACATTTATTTTCCTATGAGAGGTTAGTTCTCTTTTAGACAGATTTATTTTGAACTGCCTACTACATCTAGCTAACATATATTTCAGAATTGATCTTACTCTTAAACCAAGGAATGCTGTACTTCTGCCTTCTTATAAACTCATCATTCTAACATCATATTGTAAAAAGACTGAATTATTACCTCTCCTTTTTTTCTTATTGTAGTTTGTTTTCTCATTACACATTTTTACTGCCTCCCAAATAACCATGTAATATTACTTCATGTTGGGTGTCTCTGAATTGTAATTATTGGTTATTTGATTTTTTTTAAAAAAATCAAAATGTGAGGTAGTTAGTAATATCCTTTTAGAAGACATGTGATGAATTACTGCCTAACTGAGCCCTTTACTTGTCAATACTGATCTGTGTGCCATTAAATATATATTTATTATCTGCTTCTCAAAACTTTATTTAATAAAATCCTGTAATAGTCTGAATTTAATTTAATCGCAACTTTAACATAGAATCCTGAGGCAATCATTCAGATATAGGCTACTACTTTTTTATAGATAGAAAAGTTTCAAAAAGCTCTCACTCTAAAATCCCTGAGAAACTACTTCTATCTAAAGAGCTATTTTATGTAGAATTCTTTTAACTCTTGACATGATAAGAACACAAACAGCAAGAATAGCCACAAACCCTGAGGTGTTGATTGCTAAAATAAAACTGGCTTTATTTCAAACTGGGAAGAAAGAAATCAAATAGGTTTTTTGTAATTATAAATAAATAGATCCATAAATTTACTTGTTTGCTTTTACTTTTCACTTGGCATTTCTGGCATCATATAGACATAATGTCTTCCTAGGCCTTTGTTGATAATAGAATTCAATAACTTAATGCTCCATGTCAGTTTAAGTACGTAAGTACAATTTGGCTAAAATACCTAATTTTCTAGTTAACTGATATTGAGGCTGTTCTGTATTATAATAGAAAAAAAATCTGGACTCAAAGGTTAGCTTTACTTCTGTATAGAAACACACCCATTTCCTCTTTGCCTGATTATGGCTCTTCTATTTACACATACTACTTATCACTAAAATGATGCATAATGTGTATGTGATGGGATGTGCAATTTTTCCATATCTGCTTATTGCCTCAAAGTTATTCATTTGGGAGGTTGAAGAGGCCAACAATCAGCAAGTGTTTGCAACATGATCAAAGTGTCCTCATCAATAGAGAATTCACCTATGAATATAATTCTTTTTTTTTTTTTGAATATAATTCTTTAATGAACTGATGGAGAAAGTCTCACCTGAGCCAGTTTATCAAGCTGCTGACTTTCTAGAATCTCTCCCTGTTTTTACTACATGCAATCAATCAGTAAATCACTTCATTCTATACACAATATATCTCCTTACTGAACTGTACCCATCCAAGTTTAAATTACCATCATCTCTAACATATGGACTGATCTACACTCTACATGATTCTTCACTGAACACCCACAGTATATGTAGCAAAACAGAGTAACTATACTATATATACTAAAAATATACTATTTCTATCAGATGTAGTTATAGCCCACAGAGTTTCCACAATATTGCCAGGTGAAATAGAATTTGGCATTTGTTATTGCAGGTGAAATAGTTTTGTTATTGCATTATCACTTTGTCACCTAGAGTCTGTTCAATTTATAGAAGCCAGAAAACATATGTCCAGAGGTAGAATTCCTTACCTGTAACATACTTTTTATTCTTATGTTGTGGTGTATTTAATGAAAACATTTTACATTTAAAACTGTCAATTGGAACTACGAATTCTGTGCTTGCCTTTTCTACATTTAAGTCTGTGAGATGAGTGTACTCTAGAAGCCTATGCCCTGCATAACTACTGAAGACTAATTTTTCTAGTTTCAAAAGAAACTGATAAAAGTGTCAAAAAAATGTTAACTGTACAACAATGAGGAGAACAATAATGTTATCGTGCCTAATAGCTACCACTTCTGGACCATGAGGAACAGAGACTAAACTGCCTGACATATGCAGTGGGGAAGGAATTTTGATTATTATTTGCTATCATGATTTTATGGACACTATATATAAGATCACACTGGTGATAGAGGTAACTTTGTAATTCATGTAACAAAATAGTTGATCTTATATTTATTTAATAGCTGATGAGCTGACTATATTTTATTTCTGTCATGTGCCTAGGAAACTAATGTCTTTCTTGGTCAATGATGGAAAGCCTATGTCTTATGTAAAGCAGGGAAAATGAATTATATTTCATATTCTGTCTCCCCAACCTGAAAAAAACTAAATTTTCTGGCCTCCCTCTCTTCTCTCCTCCCTCCCTCTCTTCTCTCTCTCTCTCTCTCTCTAGCATGTATAAAATAATGTTTGAAATATATATGTAACATTATATCTATATACCTATATCTATCTATCATGAGAGTGAAATAACATGCATTGTGTATTCTTGCTTAAGACACACAGAGAAACGATGGAAATAGTGCCTGGTTTTATGGCCTTCTAGAATATTCTAGATAATAAAATTTTAATCATTTTGGACACTGACTTTAGAAGCATTAAAAGCATTTTTGGTTTCTCAACATCCATGGGTAGGAAGTGGGCTCTTGGAGAGCAGATACCTTGTCTTTTAGTTCATAGGTCTCTGAGTTGCATAAGTACATGATACCTCACATCATTCAGACATCTTGGACATTGAGATTGATACCATAATTGAAAAGAATTTTTCATTGCTTCTGTGAGGACATGGTGTTGTATTTTGAGTAAATGATAGGGGTGAGTAAAGGATACTCATGAGTAAAGGATAGGGGACCAACTATTTGATCAGAATGTAAATATTAAACTCTGGTAAATATTGGTGCTGTTTATTAAGATTTTTTCTTGTTTTCACACAGAAACATGGTAGAATTAAACTTGCCTACCTCTTCAAAGTAACGGATTTTGTTCTATGAAATGAGAGTGAAAGACATGTATTTATTTCCTGAGGGAAGCTTTAAAAACCTAATCTAATTTCACTACCATTTTCCCCCCTAACTTTTGCCTTGGAAACAAGCAATTTCCATATGTTGTCTGCTATGTCAATATAGATCCTAGACTAAGGAAAATGCAGAGTAGTTGCATCAGTCAACCTGTGATATACATGTAATGCATGTGAAAACATAGCATATGTTGTTTCAAACCAATGAGTTTTGCAACACAACCTAAACTATTCTGACAGGTGCATTCAATGAAACTTGAATTAAAGATGAGAGTCATGATTCTGTCATTTCAATATTAGTGATCCTTTCATCATTAGAAATATATAACAAAGAGAAAGAGAGAGAGGAAAAACAGTTATACATATATATATGTATATATATATACATATATATATGTGTAATGTTTCCTTTTCTATTTAAAACTGTAGGATTACAGTAAGGCAGGATTACTCAAACTAAAAAGCTTCTTCATGGTAAAGAAAACCATCAATAAAATGTAAAGACAACCTATGAAATGGGAGAAAATTTGCAAACCATATATCCAACAAGGGATTATTATCCAAAATATATAAGGAACTCATATACCTCAATAGCAAAAGAATAAATAACCCAACTTTAAAATAAACAAAGGATCTAAATAGACTTTTTTCCCAAAGACATACAGGTGGCCAACAGGTACATGAAAAGATTTTCAAAATCACTAGTCATCAGGAAAATGAAAATCAAAACCACAATATCACCTCAAACCTGTTACAATGGCTATCATCAAAACAACAAGAGATAATATGTGTTGGCCAGGATGTGAAGAAAAGGGAACCTTTGTGCACTAGTTGGTGGGAATGCAAATTGGCACAGACACTATGGAAAACAGTATGGATATTCCTCAAGAAATGGAAAATAGAACTACCATATAATCCAATAATCGAACTTTTGTGTATATATCCAATGGAAGTGAAATCATTATCTCAGAGATATCTGTACTTCCATGATTATAGCAGTATTATTTACAGAAGCCAAGTATTAGTTACAAAGCAGTATTATTTACAAAGTATTATTTCCAGTATTATGGAAACAACCTAAGTGTCCATCTACAGATGAATGGATAAAGAAAATATGTAAATATATTGTGTGTATATATATATATATATTCATTGTATATATATTCAATGAAATAATATTCAGCCTTTAAAAAGAAGGAGATTCTGTTATTTGCAACAGTATGAATGAAACTAAAGGGCATTATGCTAAAAGAAATGTCAGACAGAGAAAAATAAATACTGCATGGTATCACTTATATGTGGATTTTGTTTTTAAGTTAAACTCATAGAATCAGAGAGTAGAAAAGTGACTGCTGTTGGCTGGGGGTTGGAGGAAATAAAGAGAGTTTGTTAAAAGGGTATGAAATTTCAGTTATAAGATGAATAAGGCCAGAGGATCTATTGTATAACATGATGACTATAGCTGACACCACTGTATTGTATAATTGAAATTTGCTGAGAGTACAACTTAAATGTTCTCATCAAAACCAAAAAAGTAAATATGTATGGTGATGGATGTGTTAATTAACTCACTGGGGTAATGTATACGTATATCAAGTCATCGTGTTGTACATTTTAAGTATCTTATCATTTAATTTTTAATTTTACCTCAATAAACCGGAAACAAATTTTAAATAAAATATTTTAATAAACACATACAGAAAACTGTAAAACAGGTTAATAAAATATCTTATTATACAAAGAAGATAATTCAATAAATTGACTATATTAGATACTCCACCTATTCACTGGATATTAATTTCTTCAGTGAATGTTTAATGAGTATTTAGTGTATTTCTAGTAGGAGATATTGAATAAAATAGGCAGCAGAAGGGGGATGATTCTAAATATAGGAGGTTGGATCAATAGAACTCTGAAATTTCTCAGATAATGAAGTTGAAAATTCATCATTTATAAAAAAGATTCTAGTTTGAAAAACTCTTTGAATATTAGTGTCATTAATAGAATAGAAACAGTTCTTGGCTTAACCCACATAGCATTCAGTTCTGGATGTTTAAATTTGTGATCACTGTCAGATATCCATGTAAATGTATTAAATATCTAGTTGTATATATAAGTTTGCAGCTATGAAAACAAGTTAGTGCTGGAGATATACACCTGAGGGTATGAAAATACATGGCATTCAAAGTCATGAGAATGCATTAGATCAGCTTTACAGATAAAGCATGTCTTATTTTTACCCAGGATGTAATGTAAAATGATGTAATGAAGGTATTGAAGCTTCATGGCTCACTTAATCATCAAACATTTTTTAGATTTTCAGGCATATTAAATAATAAATGTTTCATTGTTCTAAGATGAAATATAGTCAGAATTTGTTTAATTGTTGATGAATTTGTCCATGAACATGCAATACACAGTGAAATTTGAAAAGTAATGCAATCACTTTCAGTGGCTGGCACTCTGTAGTAGCATTTATGAAGGCAGTGAGCCAGTGATGCAGAAATAATTGTAGCATCTATCTCTGTGGTTTGATGTCAAACAATTAATAATATAAACTTTCTAAAGTTGGTTTTCCTCCCTAATTATTTTTTTCTTGAAACTCATTTCACATTCTCCACATTTTAAAAACTGTAACATAAATCTTGAAGTAGCTAAAAAGAAGTTTATGACCATCACTTCAAAATTTGAAGTGATCTCTGATGTTTTGGAAGTCATTTAAAATCTATCAAGGTTATAAGATATGGAGTCCTTCCACACAATAGGTTTAATCTAGTTATCTAAAAAAAGTCCCACAAATTTTTGAACAAGTAAAATTTATTTTATAAAACAAGTAAGAGTGACTTTCAGTCTAGATTAAGCAATGACTCCAAATAATCAATGATGGACAATAACAAAGGTTTAATTCTCACTCGTGGCATGCCAGTGTGGATGAGCTGTGGCTGTGCTCTGAGCTCTCTGTTCTGTAACCAGGTTGATGAAGCAGCTCTTGTCATTGTCATTATCATGTCAGTTTCCAAGTAGAGTGAACAGAGAGGAGGCATCTTAGTTTCGACTACTATAAAAAGTGACATAGACGGGGTGGCTTTTAAACAACAGAAGTTTACTTCTCAGTTCTGGAGGCTCGAAGTCCAAGATCAGGGTGCCAGCATGGTCAGGTTCTGGTTAGGATCCCCTTTTGGGTTGCAGATTGCCATTCTCTTATTTTATTTAGAAGACTAAACACTCTCTGGAGTTTCTTTCATAAGGGCACTAACTCCATCATGAAAGCTCCACCCTCATGACATAATTACCTCCCAAGGACCCCCAGCTCCTAATAACATAACATTGTGGGTTAGGATTTCAGCATTTGGATTTGGGGACACACAAACATTCAGTCCATGGCAGTTGGTGAGCTACACTCTGGCTTGTAAAGCTTCTGCTTGGACATTAAACATTTGTTTTTCTCTCATATTTCACTGGTCAATCTGTGTCAGGGCTGAGTTCAACATGGTAGAGATACCAATTATTCCCTCTAGAAGGCCTGCCCTCGGAAGGACAACAAGTATTTTGAGCAATTATAAATCTACCAGAGTATGCAGACTCTTTGCAATGAAGTTATTTATTCCAAAATTCATATTCCAAACTTCATTCACTTTAATCATATATGGAGCCCCAATTTCTCATTGAAATTCTACTCACAGATTTACTTAGTTGAAACAATACTGGATGCCTGGTTTATAAGCAAAAAAGAGAAGTGACACTGTAGCAAGAGAATGAAGGGAAAAGTTAAGAAATGAGAGCCAGCTTCCAGAACATGTACTTGTCATGGTAGAATTCAGTAGCTCCCAGATGGTCACGTGAAAGCTCATAATGCCTTTTAGGACCTAAGGCTTGAAATTGACATTGCCTCATCTGTCCACATTCCATTGTACAAAGCAAGCCAAAGAGCCAAGTCCAACACAACCAGCATCACTTTCTAGAGAAGTGGAAATGATGAATAGAACAAATATTTGCTAAAATAACTAATATGCCACAGATATTCAGTTTCTAAGAACCATTAAAATTATCCTTCTTTTGGTAGGGCAATAAATATATTTTAGGAAGAAAATTATTTAAAGTGGATGGATTTAAATATTTGATGCATAAAGAGGTAGGTAAAATCCTACATTTCTAGAAAACTGGCCACCCATAATAACTCTTTTCCCAAGAGATACTATGAATCTTAAACTGTGGATTTCCTTGAATCACCAGGGGGAAAAAAACCTCACGTTTTAAGATCTTATGCAGTATAAGATTTTGGTTATATTTTTTGTTACTGTTTTTTGTTTTGTGTTGTTTTGGTTTTTGCTGAAATTCAGTTTAACTGCATTGTGCATCTTTCAAAAGCAAATACTAGGTATCTTGAATATTAAGGTTAAATATTTATGGAGTCATGAATAGTTTCAGATTTATTATAAAACTAAACATATGACATATTTCACAGTGGTACCATGTTAGTTTCATTTTTGCATATAGAATTTGACATTTGAGTGTATTTTTTAAAGTTAATTGACATATCTCTTTAACATCGTCAGTAGAAAAAAGCCAAAAATTAATTACACAACAGAGTTAACATCGCAGGTGATTTACAAACCTGTACAATTTTAAAAAGTAAACATCACCCTTCTGAATTTGTTTGTAATCTGTACAATGAAATGGTTGAGCGATAAATTTCTTTTCCTTGTCCTCCTTACATGATTAATGTTTTTAATAGTTCTTTACCACTTGAGAGAAAATACTCAAGAACTTAGCAACTTAAAATAAAGGCCATTTATTTATCTCATTATTCTGTTATTTGGTTTAGCTTATAGTTGTTCAGCAGATCTGCTGATGTCTGCTGGGCTCAAGCCCGCTGCCAGGTAGCAGGGTGATTGATCTGGGAGTGAGCTCTAGGAAAGGGTGCAACAGGGCCATGTGTCTGTCATCACTGGAGAAGCTAACTCGGGCTTCTTTATGTGAGGATGTTGGCAGAAAGAATAGAAATACATGACCTGTCGTGTCTTAGATTCATGACTTGCACAGCCTCACTTTCAACACATGCTTTTGGTTAAATCAAATAATAAGGCTAGCTTAAATATAATGTCCAGGGAAATAAACTCTAGTTCTTGATGGGAGGATCTGCAAAATATTGTGGCCAATTTTACAATCACCACAATAGTATAGAATAACATATACTTTTATTACTAATAAATATTATATACATATGTACATATATACAAAACAGATTATAGATACTACTAATACTGAGCCCATTATTATTATCACTTTCATTGCTATTTTCACTATATTTGAGCCTTTATTCAAAATATATTTCATGCCACTTATAATTGAAGTATTCATAAATATCACCTTTTCCATTTACAACTAAAAGCAAAGCAACTTTGGTAAATGTTCTTGTCATTGTCACTGCAAATCAATAAATAGAAACCAATTATGTTTTAAGCAATAATTTTTCAATGGACTATAAATGCTTACTTCTTCCAAGACTTTTTATTCTGATTATCATTAGGCAATTATATCACTTAAATATGGCCCTGAAACATTTTACAAACTGCAATTAAGAAAATTCAAACTGGACACTGAGTCCACCATCTCCCCAGATTGCCGGAATTCTGATTAAAAACAACTTTCCTTTCTACCAAAAAAAAAAAAAAAAAAAAAAAAAAAAAATAGAAAATTCAAACTAGATTTAAAATATATCACATGGACTTTTTATTTCCCCTTTATCTGCATTTATATTTTGATGAACAGTATTATTGATGTAGAATTTTTTTACTTATGGAAAAATCATCTTTTTCAAAGAAATGAATATAAATTAATTTGGATTATGCATAGATACATTAAGTCTTTTCCCTATGATTATGAAGGTGAATGATTAATTAATAGGTAGTAGAATATCATTCATTTGTTAACTATTTTCTTCATATAGTTAATTTTCATGTAATAATATGTGTGACTATTTGGAAAGGAATATGATTGTCATTTGATCACTACAGGGTTTTTTTGTTTTGTTTTTTTCTTTTTAACATAACAAAAGACACCTTTATTACGCTCATCACTTAGGAAGTTCCAAGGGTTTTAGGAGCCAGAAACAAAAGGAAGACAAAATATATATTTCTTAATATAAATCACAATTTCACACAAACCAAAAGAGTTTATAAGAACACATGAAATAACCCCCACTGCTACACACATACATTTTATACCTTCTTAGTGGCAATTTGACTGACACAAAGATCTACCTACTTCATGACATATAAAAATAAGAAGCAAAGCTAGATATAGACTACACCTCATGACCAATGTTTGAGCCTCCTATATTACTTAGAAATTACCCAGATATCCAAAATTATACTTACCATTCATACTAGATTTTAAAGTTAACTAAGGGCCTTGGGAATTATATTTAAGCTGACATATTACAGAACTTAATTATTGTTGCTATCAAAAAGTTTGTCAGAATTGTACTTCGGTTTAAATAAACATATATTTTTTTCTTACTAGTTATTTATTTTGTACATAGTACTGTATCTATGTCAATCCCAATCTCCCAATTCATCACACCACCTCCACCACCCCCACCGCTTTCCGACCTTGGTGTCCATACGTTTGTTCTCTACATCTGTGTTCTATTTCTGCCCTGAAAATTGGTTCATCTGTACCATTTTTCTAGGTTCCACATATATGTGTTAATATACAATATTTGTTTTTCTCTTTCTGACATACGTCACTCTGTATGAGTCTCTAGATCCATCCACGTCTCTACAAATGACCCAATTTCATTCCTTTTTATGGCTGAGTAATATTCCATTGTATATATGTACCACTTCTTCTTTATCCATTTGTCTGTCGATGGGCATTTAAGTTGTTTCCATGTCCTGGCTAATGTAAATGATGCTTCAATGACCATTGTGGTACATGACTGTTTTTGAATTATGGTTTTCGCAGGGTATATGCCCAGTAGTGGGATTGCTGGGTCATATGGTAATTCTATTTATAGTTTTTTAAGGAACCTCCATGCTGTTCTGCATAGTAGCTGTATCAATTTACATTCCCACCAACAGTACAAGAGGGTTCCCTTTTCTCCACACCCTCTCTAGCATTTGTTTATTGTAGATTTTCTGATGATGCTCATTCTAACTGGTTTGAGATGATACCTAATTGTAGTTTTGAATTGCATTTCTCTAATAATTAGTGATGTTGAGCAGATTTTCATGAGCTTCTTGGCCATCTGTATGTCTTTTTTGGAGAAATGTCTATTTACATCTTCTGCCTATTTTTTGATTGGTTTTTTTTTTTTTTTTAATATTGAGCTGCATGAGCTATTTATATATTTTGGAGATTAATCCTTTGTTTATTGATTTGTTTGCAAATATTTTCTCCCATTCTGAGGGTTGTCTTTTCGTCTTGTTTGTAGTTTCCTTTGTTCATAAGAGCTTTTAAGTTTTATTAGATCCCATTTGTTTATTTTTGTTTTTATTTCCATTACTCTAGGAGGTGGATCAAAAAAGCTCTTGCTGTGATTTATGTCAGAGTGCTCTTCCTATGTTTTCCTCTAAGAGTTGTATAGTGTCCAGTCTTACATTTAGGTCTTTAATCCATTTTGAGTTTATTTTTGCGTACGGTGTTAGGTAGTGTTCTAATTTCATTCTTTTACATGTAGCTGTCCAGTTTTCCCAGCACTATTTATTGAAGAGACTGTCTTTTCTCCATTGTATATCTTTGCCTCCTTTGTCATAGATTAGTTGACCATAGGTGCATAGGTTTATCTCTGAGCTTTCTATCCTGTTCCATTGATCTATATTTCTGTTTCTGTGCCAGTACCATATTGTCTTGATTACTGTAGCACTGTAGTATAGTTTGAAGTCAGGGAGTCTGATTCCTCCAGCTCCGTTTTTTTTCCCTCAAGACTGCTTTGGCTATTGGAGGTCTTTTGTGTCTCCATACAAATTTTAAGATATTTGTTCTAGTTATGTAAAGAATGCCACTGGTAATTTGACAGGGATTGCATTGAATCTGTAGATTGCTTTGGGTAGTATAGTCATTTTCAAAATATTGATTCTTCCAATCCAAGAAAATGGTGTATCTCTCCATCTGTGTGTGTCATCTTTGATTTCTTTCATCAGTGTCTTATACTTTTCTGAGTACAAGTCTTTTCCCTCCTTAGGTAGGTTTATTCCTGGGTATTTTATTCTTTTTGTTGCAATGGTTAATGAGAGTGTTTCCTTAATTTCTCTTTCAGATTTTTCATCATTAGTGTATAGGAATGCAAGAGATTTCTGTGCATTAATTTTGTATCCTGCAACTTTACCAAATTCATTGATTAGCTCTAGTAGTTTTCTGGTGACATTTAGAATTTTCTATGTATAGTATCATGTCATCCAGAAACAAGAAAGGACACTACATAATGATCAAGGGATCAATCCAAGAAGAAGATATAACAATTATAAATATATATGCACCCATCATAGGAGCACCTCAATACATAAGGCAACTACCAACAGCTATAAAAGAGGAAATCAACAGTAACACAGTAATAGTGACGGACTTTAACACCTCACTTACACCAATGGACAGATCATCCAGACAGAAAATTAATAAGGAAACACAAGCTTTAAATGACTAAATAGACCAGATAGATTTAATTGATATTTATAGGACATTTCATCCAAAAACAGCAGATTACACTTTCTTGTCAAGTGCACACGAAACATTCTCCAGGATAGATTACATCCTGGGTCACAAATCAAACCTTGGTAAATGTAAGAAAACTGAAATCATATCAAGCATCTTTTCTGACCACAACGCTATGAAATTAGAAACCAATTACAGGGGAAAAAATGTAAAAAACACAAAAACGCGGAGACTAAGTACATTGCTAAATAACCAAGAGATCACTGAAGAAATCAAAGAGGAAATCAAAAAATACCTAGAGACAAATTACAATGAAAACACAATGATCCAAAATCTATGGGATGCAGCAAAAGCAGTTCTAAGAGGGAAGTTTATAGCTATATATGCCTACATCAAGAAACAAGAAAAATCTCACATAAACAATCTAACCTTACACCTAAAGGAACTAGAGAAAGAAGAACAAACAAAACCCAAAGTTATAGAAGGAAAGAATTCATAAAGATCACAGCTGAAATAAATGAAATAGAAACAAAGAAAACAGTAGGCAAGATCAATAAAACTAAAAGCTGGTTCTTTGAGAAGATAAACAAAATTGGTAATCCTTTAGCCAGACTCATCAAGAAAAAGAGGGAGAGGACTCCAATCAATAAAATTAGAAATGAAAAAGGAGACATTACAACAGACACCACAGAAATACAAAGCATCATAAGAGACTACTACAAACAACTCTATGCCAATAAAATGGACAACCTGGAAGAAATGGACAAATTCTTAGAAAGGTATAACCTTCCAAGACTGAACCAGGAAGAAACAGAAAATATGAACAGACCAATCACAAGTAACGAAATTGAAGCTGTGATTAAAAATCTTCCAACAAACAAAAGTCCAGGACCAGATGACTTCACAGGCAAATTCTATCAAACCTTTTGAGAAGGGCTAACACCCATCCCTCTCAAACTCTTCCAAAAAATTGCAGAGGGAGGAACCCTCCCGAATTCATTCTATGAGGCCACATCACCCTGATACCAAAATCAGACAAAGATACTACAAAAAAAGAAAATTACAGACCAATATCACTGATGAATATAGATGCAAAAATCCTCAACAAAATACTAGCAAACAGAATCCAACAACCATGAAAAGGATCATACACGATCACCATGATCAAGTGGGATTTATCCGAGGGATGCAAGGATTCTTCAGTGTACACAACTCAATCAATGTGATACACCATATTAAGAAATTGAAGAATAAAAACCATATGATCATCTCAATAGATGCAGAAAAAGTTTTTGGCAAAATTCAACACCAATTTATGATAAAAACTCTCCAGAAAGTGAGCATAGAGGGAACCTACGTCAACATAATAAAGGCTATATATGACAAACCCACAGCAAACATCATTCTCAGTGGTGAAAAACTGAAAGCATTTCCTGTAAGATCAGGAACAATACAAGGATGTCCACTCTTGCCACTCTAATTTAACATAATTTTGGAAGTCCTAGTCACGGCAAGCAGAGAAGAAAAAGAAATAAAAGGAATACAATTGGAAAAGAAAAAGTAAAACTTATCATAGTGTTTTTAACAGATTGTTTTCTTAATGATTACTTATTAGTTTGCCCATAGGTAACACTATTTTATTTGAAATAGTCCTTCAGTATTTATACAGAAACCACTTCATTTAAATAGGATTTGAGCTTCCTTATTTCAGTAATATCATGTTTTAATATCATGTATTAAGTCTAAACTTCCCTGAATGCAAGGATTATTTTCTTGACATCACAAACCTGCAATAGGAAAGCATAATCAAAGTCATCTAAGAAGTAATCATACATTTCACCAGGCTTTATTTTATTCTTAAATATATGCTTTTAATTCTGTGGTCTTCATGATCCTCTCTAGTCCTAAAATATCCTCGCCTAGTTTATAAATCATACATCCTAAAAAATATTCCAGAAAGACCATTCACCATGGAAAATTGTGTGTTCTATAAAACCAGAATTATTTTCTACTTTAATAAAACATATTTCTTTTTTTTCTTTATTTTGATAGGGTATCAAACTCTAGTTGCAATGTTAAATTTTCTTTCATATTTTCCATATGTTAGAATTTCAAGTTATAAGACAGAAAACAAGTGTATAGAAATAACCATTTATTTAATACATATTATATAAAGACTACCATTTTCATATTGAATAGAAATGAAGTGGCTTTGCAATAAATACTATAAATAAATATTCTAGTCACTAAAGGACATTTAATTTTATTGAAGGATTATAAAAATTAAATATTAGTTTTAGAGTGGCTACTGAGATTTTATTTATGTCTGCAATGTTGAAATAATATAACTATACAAAAATTACATATAATAAAATCAGATATTCAGTCATATTTTTCACCATATTTTCCCTCTACTCATATTTATAATATTTATATGATATATATGTATATGTAATAAGAAATTAAATAATATCTAGGCTATACTCCTAAATAAAATTTATATTTACACATAATTTACTGGGGAGTAAAGTATTTATTTAAAAGCTTATTATTCAAGGTAGTGGGAAGCAGCTGCATAGCACAGGGAGATCAGATCTGTGCTTTGTGACAACCTAGAGGGGTGGGATAGGAAGGGTGGGAGGCAGATGCAAGAGGGAGGGGATATGGGGATATATGTATACATATAGCTGATTCACTTTGTTATACAGAAGAAACTAACACAACATTGTAAAGCAACTATACTCCAATAAAGATGTTTTAAAAATTAAATAAATAAAATAAAATCAATATCATCAGGGTAATGTTATATTAAAACAATGTGCAAATAGATTTTTTCCAGTTATGAAACTTTAGGATAATAATAAAGTATCTTTTGTTTTTTATTTTAAAAAAAAGCATATTATTTCAGAAGAATATATTTTTGAAAATTTCTATGGTAAAAATTATAAAGAATTTATTAATGTTTATTTTCTTTTTGAATTAAAAATGAATTGACTAAATGTGTTATTGCAACATATAAAGAACCATTTGTTATGATACTAAAAATTGAAAAATATGTGTATATACGTACATATATTATTTTGACATAACAAAAACTCATTTTAAATAATCCAGTGTAGTATATAAAGAAATAAAATTGATAGGCTAAAAAACAATTATCTAATTTCTTAAATAGTAAAAGAAATCCAGTTAAATTTAAAATGTTTAAACCTTATTAAAACTGATATTTCTGCATATCTATAGTATCATGTCAATTTCATTCATAGCAAAAATTCTTGATATTCTATAAAATATCAAACATGTTCTGAATTTATAAGATGTTTTCATATAGATTGCTTATTTGTATCTTAGTTACAATCTGAAGGTTATTCACTAGTAAAATAATATATTTTTACTCAGAAAACTTCCTGTCCATTCTGAGTAATGTATATGCAACTATATATTCTATGTGTCTTTTTGTTTTATGTATACTATATAGTCTCTCTGTGTCTTTAGTAAACACATTTTTTTACAAAGTTCATTAACAATTTTTGGTTTGCACCTTGCAATTACTCTGTCAAACAAATTTCAAGTTGTTATTTTTCCTTACTATTTAGTGTTCATTTCTCTAAGCAGGATAAACAGTATTCTGGAGATATCTGTTCATTTTAAGGAGTTCCTGAGAAAGTGGCTAAAATATAGTTTTAAAAATTAGTAATAGTGCAAAAAAAAAATGTTTTTTGTGAAATACTGCAGTATCTTCACAGGGGGCAAATTCAAGCAAATCCTAAATTTCACTTGAATGTGAAAAGCTTTATCTAAGTCCATCAACTTAAGTGTTGAATAAAGTAATGATGACCCAAAATTCAACTACGATCAGTTGAAATTCAGAGGTAAATTTCTGTTTCAAACATCATTTACCTTGTGTACTTAACATTTTAAGATTAATTTCCTCTAATTAGAAGGAAACATTAATGAAGAGAATTTCAGGATTTCAGATGACGGAATACTTATTTCTTCCATCTGCACAATTAATGGTGATATATAAAAGTGAATACATTATTGTAATGATAGTTTGTCCTTTTTAAGAGGTAAAACTGGCTAAAAAGTAGAAGTTATTACGAATAAACTTCTTGATGAAGCTACAGAGTCATCAATTTAGTAATCAGAAAGTCCTGTATGCTCTGTTAATTATCATCTTTTCCTCTATTTGTGTTCTGAGTACAGCTAAAGTACTGAAAGAGTTGATCAAGCATAGTCTTGTGGCTAATTGAGCAATGCTGTCTGAATCATTTAATGGTTAATTATATTCTTTTCTGCTGTATTTGACTAAAATTGCTCCAGAAAGGTCAGTTCTCAAAGATTTATGCAAAATCAACATTTTAACAAGTGAAAGTCCAATGTAATTTAAAAAAATAAAAAAAAATAAATTTAAAACTTTGTGAGAAAGCTTTTAATAACAACCCACTTCCCACATGTAGGTATTTTCAGGAGAACATAATCTTAGTCTTGAAAGTTTGTAAATTCAGGAAAAAATATGCATATATAAATTAGAATATTGTCATTTAATGTATGCTGATTTGGGAAAAAAAATACAGCTTTTCCATAGTAATCTACTTGTGAAACACTTCATATCAGATCAAGGAGCTTCTGTTTTCATGTGACTTTGCATTCACAGCTTTACTTTTGACTTCAACAAAAGTGACTTAACACTTCCTTATATGCTATGTGGTGTGCTACATGTTGAGACACAAACTGCAATACACAAGATCATTGTTTTTAAGAACCTGATAGATTGTTGGAACTGCCAGCGCGTAAGCACAAGATTATGTGCCCTCATAAAGCAGAAGCTAAGCATATAGCAAATCCTAACAGAGGGGTTGTTAATTATGAAAATTATTATTTTTTTAAAATTAGATGGCCCTTGAAAAGACTGATGGACCGGTATTTGTTACTGTAGAGATAGCACATGGATTTTAGGCATCCCTGTCAGAGGACACAACATATAATAGTGCTTCGTGATTAAGTAACAGTGAGATAAAGCAATGAACATTGTTAAAAAAAATCATCTCTTTTTAAAAATATAATTCAAATATCAAATGCAATAATCAAAATTAAAATGAAATATGACATGTTCACACAAATAAATATATATTACCCTCTCTAAAAACTTTTTCAAATATTTCCTAACATATTCCAGAAAAGGACAATGCTATGAACAATTTAAAATTTCATAGTAACAGAATCATTTAGGGTTCTTTTGTTATTTAAAGCATAACATAACTGGAAATTAATATCATTTTTCATTGCCCAAATCTTAGACCTTTCTTGTTAGTAAACTATATAAATAGAAAAAATAAGAAAAAAATTCTGAATGGTATATCACACACTTGGTTATGGGAGGGAGTGGAATATCGTAAAAGAAATGTATTCGTCATCATGCTTTAGATATATAACACAATATTAAATATAATATAATAATGTTAATAAGAACTGCCTGGAGTATTATTATGTGGCATCCCTTTATGCACTTTTTTTTCATTTTGTCCTCCAAAATAGCCATAAGAAGATTTTTAGTGTAGCAAAAAATAAAATAATGTATGCAATATTCTATACATGTTTAGAGAAAGGAAATAAATTTGACTTGCATGATCATGAAAATGTCTTTGATGTAGACTTTGAAGGATTGTTGGGTTTTTCATAAACCAGTGAAGAATCAGAGGCAGAGGGGAATTTCAGTTGGCAAGTTTGATATGAACAAAATCAGAAAGTCAAAAAGTACTGTGATGGCTTGAGGTGTTTGGATAAAACTCTTATCATGAATTTTCCTATTTAGATGAAGAAATATTTTTCCCTTATGCACTTTTCTAACATTAGAAAGAGGTAATTTTAGTAGATTAGGATCAAATAACAATAATATACTTAAAGATTCCAAAAAAAAAGGTATCTAACATAGATTCCTGATGGACCTATTATATTTTTGGATGGAAGTTTTAAAAACATAACTAACTACAGGGTTTAGATAGGATATATATTTTTTTCTTATAATATTTTGAAGTAAACATTTCCCTCTTTTGTCCATGTAAATCAATTTTATATCCCTGGCCTCCTCTGATAAACTCTTTTACTATATATTTTTTCTCTTTTTGTATTTACTCATACTTTTAATTGATAGTCTCATCAATTTGGAAACCAGAAATTTAATAATATGGGCAGAGAAAATTCAAAAGTATATTTTGAGATAAAAATTTGGATGAACTCACATGATTATACTATTATTATTATATACAAATATAAAACTTTGGAAAAAGCTATACCGATGAAAATTTTCAAGGTTGTCAAAGCAGTAGTGCCTAAAGAGCTAAACAAAACAAGCTGGCTATTTTGTACTTATTTTACGTTTTGAATATATTAAATTATGTTTTCTTCAACAAATATGTAGCAAACAAATGAACACTTTTTCCTTATAATTCTATTTTATTTTTCAGGTGACACAAAAATCTACTATTCATGACGTGAAACAAAAATTTCACAAAGCATGTAAGTTTTATACACAATTTTGAATTTATATTACAGTCTTTTTTTTCTCAAATTGCTTAAGATTTACCTGTAAGAATAAGTTCAATATTACGATGGAAAGAGTGTGTGGAAATCATATTTTTACATGGAACTTAGAAATATTCTATTCTATTCTAAACACTTCTTCATTGTGAACATTTTCATATCTAACTTTCTAATTCACATTTTAATCTTCAACACTCTTTCAGTTTTTTATTTGAACTTTTTTCATACTAACAAGAAACTTCCTATATGTGAAAGGCATTAATAAATATAAGATATTTCTTTACATTTAAGCAAATATAGAGCAAATTTTTACTTCAGTATTTATACTGGTCAAATATCTTCCACATAGAAATTCTTTAAACAATGCATTTAAATTGTTATTTAATTTTATTAATAGCTAGATTTAAGAGATCTCATTAAGAGATCTCCTGTTACAATTTATCGGGAAATAATTATATGAGATTTCTTTTATTTTTACAACTTTTCAATTAGTTTAGCTATAATTGTTAACATAGTGATAATGTCTACAATTATCAGGTAACAATTTTTAAGTAACTAAATTTTTAGAGCAGTTTTAGATTCACAGAAAAATTATGCAGAAAATACAGAGTTCCCATATACACCTGCCCCACAGGGGTACAGCATTCTCCACCACAAGCATACAAAGTCATACATTTGTACACCCCCCAAACTTACATTGACACATCATAATTACCCAAAGTCCACAGTTTACATTAGGATTCATTTTTGGTGTTGTACATTCTGTGGATTTTGCTAAGGAGCATTTTTAATACTTTTGGATTTAGTTGAACAACATTTCTTTTCTGAAAATAGTTAAAGCTCACAATTTAATACATCAAATTGTTTAACAATACTTGAGAGTAAAATTGGTACAACTGTTTTATTATTTTCTTTCAGGAAAAATGTAGACTATTTGCTGAATACATTTTGTGTATATGACATTATGCTAGGCATAATGAATAATCAAATGAAGATAGAAGACATCTTATTAGCCTTCAAAAAATTGCTCATGAAGAAGATTTTATATATATATATATATATATATATAAAGAATATAAAAATAAAACCCAAGTAGTCAATGTATATAAAATTTATAAATATTTGGGGAAAGCTCTATTTACAATTTTTAATAGGAACATAAAGCAGATACAGGATGAAATAGAATTATTTGAAATATGCTTAGCCAGTTTAAAATTCTTGAGGCAGGTGAGTTTTGATATTTTGCCGTAAGGACATGTAGGATTTGGATATGCAGAAGAGAACCAGAAATGCATTATAGTAGAGAAAAAAGAATAAAACAAGTGAAGTGCAGAGATCTGTTGTGGATTAATTCTCTAACTTTTAGCTTGGTAATTAAATTCTCTGTATATTTATGCCAATATTTTCTAAATTATTGAAAACTCAAAATTTCTACCTTAGTACATATGTGAAAGATGTTACCCTGGTTATTTCAAGTATTTCCAGTTTATTTACATTGTAAATGCATTTGTTTTGTTAAGCTAGCAATTGAATTTCCATCCTTTGAAAGACTTAGTAATTTTATCTAGTAAAGTTTCAGATTGTAGTAATAAGTGCGAAGACATTTAAAAAAGACTTTTTTGCTATAAAGCAGAAAGATACAACAAAATTATTTCATTTAAGTTAATAATGACAATGTAAGAATATATTATTTCTATCACTGTCTGGAAACAAGGAAGTTAGTCAAAAGCTAATGTATGTTTAGAAAGAATGTGCAGTCACCTTGATGTGTGATATTATGACTATTTTTAGGTTAGTTTGTATCTACATATAGACATAATTATACAGTGACTTAAAATTTTAGAACCAGTTCTACATTTATGTGGTCTAGAGCCTTTTCTAGTAATTAGGAAAGTGAGGTGTAATAGCTTGTGAAAAATCCTAGTAACATCCAGTTTCAGAACTGGACAGTTGAAAATATGATGATAATATGGTTAGTTTTAATACCTGTATCAAGACTTAAGGATTTCTTGACCCCTATTATTTTATTCACTTTTTGAAGCACAGTTCTAAACTTTATCAGCTTTAAATAAATTGTAACTTTTTCTACTTTTTCAAAATTACCTTTACTTTAAAAGTATACCCATCACTTAAAGAAAAATAATATTCAGAAGATCTTGTATTTATTATAGTGTATTTCAAAGACGTATTGGTCTTCAGGTTTTACAAAGTACAGAAACAGAAAAACATTTTTTTCTGTATCACATTACAGAGAAATATCTAGAAGTGAATTAAATTGGACATTATGCTTAATGCATTTGCCAAACGGTGAAAGGAAATAAAAAAATATTGCTAAATCTAACAATATGTGACTGTATATATAATGGTAAAAAAAATTATGTGTTGATTGCCTTAATATTTCATGTTTTTAGCATATTTTAAGATTGACCAATATTGAATACTTTATTCAAATTCATAAATTATTTTAACATAAAAATATATATTATATATGTAGTTTTATGTCTACAGTTGTTTTATAACTACAGTTTTGTAACAGTAAGGTTTTTACAGTTACTTCTTTACTTTTTGACACCAAATCATTTTTTATTAAGATGTTTTGGATGATGTTTATTTTTAGGCCCTGGAGTTATAATAGGAATTGTTAATCTTGTAAAGAAAAGAAAATAATATATATATATATATATAACTCTTATCAGAAGACTAGGTTTCCTGAGGGGAAAATTCTCTCTACATGTCGTTTATCTCTATCCTTTCTTTTCTTAGGTGTTCTGACTAAACTTGATTTCTTGTCTTCCTCCTATTTCTCTGACTTGTGTTAGTGTAACATTTTTCTTAGCTCTATTTTAGAACTTTCTTTACTGTGATTTTTCTTGTCCTATAAAATGACTATCTTATGCTCTTCTAAGGCTCATAATTTTTCAGTTCTGCTTTGTTATGAGTCATATTTTAGATTACCTCGGTGACACCATAACAATCAGACTGGTGAAGAGGTAGAAAGGGGAGGAAACTACAGTCATAATATTAGCTGTTAAGGCAAAAGGGAAAGAGCAATGGTTTTCATGAAAAAGAGATAAAATTATAAATTATATATATGCATACACATACAAATATGTACTTTGACCTATTTCTCCTCTTCTTATTTCATGTACCAAAATGGTAAAAAGCCCTCAGCTGCAAATCCTCCACTAGTCTTTCTTTATCTCCATTTATTTATTCATTAACACTTGTAATTATCATTCTTGTTTGTATCTTGAAGTCTCTCCTGGAGAGCTTCAGTGATTTTCATACTCATGTCTCTATACACCACACTCTAGTCATTCTCATCTTCTCACAAAGGTCTCACAGAAGAATTAAACCTTGCTTTGAAAACTGAGATGAAAAATAAAGAATTATACAAGTCCAGGTGACATTCTGCCTAAAACTATGTGGATCTTTTTTTAAGATTTCAGGAAACTTAAAAAAAACTTCCCGTGGGCTTCCCTGGTGGCGCAGTGGTTGAGAGTCCGCCTGTCAATGCAGGGGACACGGGTTCGTGCCCCGGTCCAGGAAGATCCCACATGCCACGGAGCAGCTGGGCTCGTGAGCCACGGCTGCTGAGCCTGCGCGTCTGGAGCCTGTGCTCCACAACGCGAGAGGCCACAACAGTGAGAGGCCCGCGTACCGCAAAAAAAAAAAAAAAAAAAAATTACTGGAGATATACATTTGCTTGAATGAGCAATACACATTCTCTGGATACATACCTAACTGTTTCCATAATAAAGCAATATTATGTTTGTTTATTCAGCAATATTTGTTGAATGTTGAAAAATATTTATTGAACATTTATCATGTACTATGCATTGATGTATTCATTATTGATGTAATACATTATTGCAAAATTTACCCTCCTAATTTACAGATTCAAAACAATACTTCAGAATGTCTTTTTTCCCTTTTCTCAATAACCCTGGATATTCACAGATATCAATTTTTAGTAATTAAGGATTGGAAAAACAATTTCATTTAGTATTAGATTCCATGTATTGGATCACTAGAGAAGTTTTTCATACTCTTGTTTGTGATTTATATGTATTTTTTCTGGATATTGCCCATTCAAGGTCTTTACCCACATTTTTGTTTATTCAGATGTTTTTATTGCCTTAATAATATATGTCTTTATTAATTGGTGTACAGGCCACAGTCACTGTTTTTTATTTTCTTCTGGAAAAAATAAATCTTATAAATCTAAATTTGCCAATTACATATTTCATATTTTCTGTTTTGTGTAGCTTAGAATTATTTTTTCATCCTCCAAACTTTAAAAATGTTACTGATGTTTTATTTTTACACTTGTAAGTTATGGTTTTGTTTTTTACATAAAATATTTTTGGTGTCTGGAATATATCCTGGTATAAGGAATGGATATAGGATTCTCACCATTTCAATTGTCTTTGTCATTTTTAAAATTTTAGCTTCTACTCACATATTATTAATAAATTTATAGAGCTGTTTTCTCTCATATAGATATTTTATATATTTTCTTTTTTAAATATCTAAATCTTAGAAATTTAAATCTTAGAGAATTACTTCTACTTTAAAAATGTTCCCATGGTCATTTATTTTGTATCATGATTTCTCTCTTCTTTCATTCATAATTCTCAGAAGATAACTTCTTGACATCCCTTTCATTTATTTTTAGGGTTCATAAATTTGAATTCTAAACATTTTCAGGGGCATAATGCTTTACAAAATTATAATCCCAATATTTATATAAATCAGTAATATTTAATTTTTAATAGTTACCAAATATCACCCTGAATAGCAGTCTTATCTTTTCACCATATAGTTTATTTTATTTTTTAAAATAAATTTATTTATTTAATTTATTTTTGGCTGCATTGGGTCTTCATTGCTGCACACAGGCTTTCTCTAGTTGTGGCGAGCAGGGGCCACTCTTTGCTGTGGTGCAGGGGCCTCTCATTGCGGTGGCCTCTCCTGTTGCGAAGCACAGGCTCTAGGAGCACAGGCTTCAGTAGCTGCAGCAAGCAGGCTCTAGCTTGTGGGCTCCAGAGCACTGGCTCAGCAGTTGTGGTGCATGGGCTCAGTTGCTCTGCGGCATGTGGGATCTTCCTGGAGCAGGGCTCGAACCAATGTCCCCTGCATTGGCAGGCGGATTCCCAACAACTGCGCCGCCAGGGAAGCCCTCACCATATATTTTAATGAGTACTAGTTCTCTCTTGAAATGAGTTAGAATAAACTGTCAAATAAAGCCACACTGAAACAGCTTTTATTCATAGTACCATCTAAATGATTATAGGGTAGCATTATGCGGTATTATATAAGTATTCTGTGCATTTTAATATAGAGAACTTAGGGTGTGTGTGTGTGTGTGTGTGTGTATGATTAGATGTTAGGGCAAGGTGTATCATCAATTGAACATATTGTTAAAATATTTACCTTTTCCACCATAGAGCTGGGAAAGTATAGAGATGTTCTAAAGTCTTTTCAGAAAATTATGAAATGCATTTGTATGAATTAAGCAATCTTTCCTGGCTAACTTATTTAGTATAGACAAAAGATTTTCAGAAACCCCAAATAATGTATATATAATACAAATATATTATGATTAACACGTTACTACTTGTTATATCTATATGTTCTTAACAAGAGAATATCTTAATTCCCTATTACAGTATCACTTGAGTCTAAAAGCCTATCTTGGTCATTTCTGGGCTGTACCTAAGTAATGTAGGAGAGTCAAAAGTAAAATGATTTAATCTAAAAAGAATATTTTAGATAGACATATCTATAGTATAATTTGAGGTTGACTGTATGTTCATCAAGTAAAATTCCTATATTTTGTCATAATCCACAGTACATCATTCATCTAGTTAACTTTTAAAATTTAAGTCATTAAATTTTCTTTCACATAAAACTTCACCTTCTGTAAGATTCATGTTATTCTAGTTTACTACCTTTCATTCCTCTTTATTTTGTACTTACCTACATAACCTTTCTCTATTTTCTTTGATGGCTCTAGAATCTGACTAAAATTTCACCTTCATTCGAAGTTCTGGCATTTCATTGAAAATTACACCTAAAATAATAACCATCCAGTATGCTAGTCCCAGAACTCCTTGATTTTCTGCTATTTTCACTTCCACTCTGCTTTAGCTACTTACCCCCTTATCAATACCATGAGATTTGTCATTAGTTAGAAGTTAATTTCAATATTTGAAACTCTGAACAAATCTCTTGACCATCTATTATTCTAAACATCTCTCTCTTTTGCTTCAGGACTTCCAGTTTCTGGAACTCAGGGAGATACACAGTCTCTAGAACACCACCTGTCTTTGGATTTATCATCTAGCTTAACATTGATTTTTTTTTTGTACTTTACCTAAATTGCTCTCTTTCTGGTTGATCCATATCAAATTCTTAGCTCCACTGTGCAATCCTCTCTCCATATCCTTTAAATAAATGAGATTTATTCCTTTACTCTCATTCTCCTTATATCTTCAGATGCTTCCTCTTTATTCTTTTATCAAGAGTATTTGATGAATCAACTGACAAAGGATTAATCTCCAAAATTTACAAGCAGCTCATGCAGCTCAATATCAAAAAAACAAACAACCCAATCCAAAAATGGGCAGAAGACCTAAATAGACATTTCTCCAAAGAAGATATACAGATTGCCAACAAACACATGAAAGAATGCTCAACATCACTAATCATTAGAGAAATGCAAATCAAAACTACAATGAGATATCATCTCACACCGGTCAGAATGGCCATCATCAAAAAATCTAGAAACAATAAATGCTGGAGAGGGTATGGAGAAAAGGGAACACTCTTGCACTGCTGGTGGGAATGTAAATTGATACAGCCACTATGGAGAACAGAATGGTGGTTCCTTAAAAAACTACAAATAGAACTACCATATGACCCAGCAATTCCACTACTGGGCATATACCCTGAGAAAACCATAATTCAAAAAGAGTCATGTACCAAAATGTTCATTGCAGCTCTATTTACAATAGCCAGGACATGGAAGCAACCTAAGTGTCCATCAACATGAATGGATAAAGAAGATGTGGCACATATATACAATGGAATATTACTCAGCCATAAAAAGAAACAAAATTGAGTTATTTGTAGTGAGGTGGATGGACCTAGAGTCTGTCATACAGAGTGAAGTAAGTCAAAAAGAGAAAAACAAATACCATATGCTAACACGTATATATTGAATCTAAGAGAAAAAACAAAAAAGGTCATGAAGAACCTGGGGCAAGACGGGAATAAAGACACAGACCTACTAGAGAATGGACTTGAGGATATGGGGAGGGGGAAGGGTAAGTTGTGACAAAGTGAGAGAGTGGCATGGACATATATACATTACCAAACGTAAAATAGATAGCTAGTGGGAAGCAGCTGCATAGCACAGGGAGATCAGCTTGGTGCTTTGTCCCACCCTAGAGGAGTAGGATAGGGAGGGTGGGGAAGAGGGAGATGCAAGAGGGAAGAGATATGGGAACATATGTATATGTATAACTGATTCACTTTGTTATAAAGCAGAAATTAACACACCATTGTAAAGCAATTATATTCCAATAAAGGTGTTTAAAAAAAAGAATATCCGTATAAAATAGATAACTAATAAGAACCTGCTATATAAAATAAATAAATAAATAAAAATTTTAAAATAATAAATAAAAAAGAATATCTCAACTTACAAACCACTTCTAGCAATACCATCACTCCTTCTTCTGTCCATCACTTAGCAGTCACTTCAAAATAGTTTTCTTTGTCAGCATGCCAAAGACCTGTCTAAGGTCACTGGCAGTTTCTGTTTTGCTGAGGCGATGGATCATTTTTGGTCATGTGTAACTTGAACTCTCAGTTGCATTTGACCTAATACACCATTCTTCTCTTTGATTGTCTTCGTTTGTTTGTTGATTTTAACTCTCTGCCCATTTGATTTTAAGACATTATATATGACTTTTGTCTTCTCTAACTTCTTGTTCCCAGACTCCTTTGAGGACCGCTCATCATTTTTTGGCCTCTTAAATATTCATTACTTCTCAGATTCTATTTTCAACAATTTCCCCTTTTAATTCTACATTTCTTTCTCTTATGTTATGTTCTCAACAATTCCCATGGCTTAGAAAATATCACTAATGAATAAAAGAAATCAAAACTGTCTCCTTCTTAGAACTTTCAACTGTATATTAAACAGCCAATCTGGCATCTCAATATCTTGTACATATTGCAGACACCTAAGAGCAATTCATTAGAATTTTGACACACACACCTGGGGGAATAGACTCAATCTGGAAACATTCAAGGTTTTTTCCAAGTCCTAACAATTGGTGAAAACTGAAAAGAAGTAATCTTTGGGACAATATATAATAAAATGTACTTCATATTAAATCATCTTGTGATATAAAAATGTCATTTAAAAAGTTCTAGGGTTTATTGACATGGAAGATTTTCACCTTATGAACTGTTTATTTGCCTTAGCTGAAAACTGTGTTTGGATTTCTCAGTAATTGTAGTAGTTTGATAATGAGAAGTCATATATATCCTAAGCATTTTGTTTATATTTGAAGCTATTGGGTTTGGGGAATGACAAATTAATGTAAACTTTCCTAATCCCAAAAAAGGTGAAATATCTCAATTATAAGAGCAACTATTTGTGTTTGTTTGTATATAGGTCTGGCTGTGCAGGCATGTGTACATAAAGCCATATTAAAATTCTTAGATTGTGTTCAGAAATTACAATGCGATTTTCTGAAAGGGGCCTCTGATTAATAAATAAGTGACTACTACTGAAAAAATTACCGATTTGATACCATTGGTATATTTGAAATCTGCAAATCACCGTAATTCTCATAACCACAGTTTAAGTCTTTGTAATTTTTAATCTGTAATTTTTAATCTAGATACCTGCATAGACTCCTGTTGGATACATTTTCTCATATATTGATCTACTCTAGTATCTTGTCCTTACTACCTAACTACCTCCAGCATCAGGTTCAAGCTTCTTATGGCACAGAAGATTCTCATAATGTCCTCATACTCTGCGTGTATGTGTGTATGTTCATCTTGGTGGTGGCAAAGAAAAATCTACTTAATGTATAATTTGAGGTGTGGGGTGAGGAATGTTTCCTTGGTTTTGTCCCTGTTGAAGAGCAACTGTGTTTTGACTGTGACATTATTCATACTCTATTATTTATTTGCTCTATTAGTTTCTGTAACTCTAGTGAGTTCATATATGATTGATAAATAGGAGAATTATATTAGCATAGTGTGAAATTTACAATCGTTCATACACATTTTTTATGAGCATGATCACTTTGCACCACTGAGAAACAGTAACTTACTGCAAAGTAAATAACATGAACACATGAAGAAGATGTAGGCAAATAGACACTGTATCACAGTATTTATTTCTTACCTGGCTCAATTTGCCCATGCACTCTGTCTTGGAAATGATTACAATCTATTTCCCCCTTATCTTTGTTAATTTCAGCAGTCACAAATCTTTCTTACACACATCACATCTTTCAATTAGTTGTTAAGAGTTTTTGATTATTTGCATGCATTATCTTGTTTAAGTCTCAAAACATCCCTAAGAGTTAGATAACTTTGTTATCCCTCCTCTATTTGTTTTCAAAAAATTTTGCTTAACATACAAGAAAAATAGGATTCAGAAAGGTAACTTGCTCAAGATAAATAAGACAACTAGTAGATTATAGTCTCAGGATTTAAACCCAGTCAATGTCCACAGACTTTGCAATTAACTAGTAACAAGACACTGATTCATTATACAGAGAAAAGAATTTATTATAAATAACTGATATTACATTTTATTAAAACTATGGTGCATATCTTCTGCCAATTATTCTTCAATAAGAGGCCATGTGTTTATTCAAATCTTATAAATTCACACATTCCTGTGTGCCAGGTAATCTTCTAATCTCCCTATATAGTGGTAATACAAATGACTATAGCTACCTATCCTCATGATGTTGTACAACAGTAAGGAGGAATGTATACTAAGCATCTTAAGAGCTACATAAAATCATTTCAGATAGAAAGATCAAAAAGCAAGGTAATGGGAAAAAGTAACTGGGAAGTAGTACTGGGGTCTGCTCATTCTGATAGTATAAGGGAAACCAGGGAAGTGATAGCATCAGAGGAAAACCATTCAAAAACTCAGATTCAGACACAGAGAATGGAATAGTTGAATACAACAAGGTTTAGCATTTTCTAAGTAGCGAAGTAGTTAAGATCATTGATTAGGTGTGATTACAATTATGGATACTAGAATTGAGCCTAGAGAAAAATTAAATGTGGGAGAAATAAAAAAACTTATCATAGTGAAAATAGTAAGATAATTTTTGGGAAGTCCTTGGAGAATCAAAAATTATCTGAGCTAGAAATACTAACTTAATTAAATAGGAAGGAACGGTAGTGATGATGAGGAAGTAGGATGTTGGAAATATGTGTTTTGGAGGCAATGCATTTATTGGTGAGCATGAGACTCTGGGAAAGAGTGAGAGAGTAGACAGAGAATATTTGGATGAGTAGATCAAGGCACTAAAGGACAGGGAATTTAAGTGATATTAAAATCACCTACAATGGTACAATGGTAAATGAATAGTGGTAGAGAGGTTGCTCTGAGTTAAGTCCTCAGTGACTTAGATGGAAATACCTGTGGATCATAGATGTCAACAAGAAGAAATAATGCTAAGTAGTAAAGTGTGTTGATAGGCATTACCTGAGGAGAATGGGGAAAAATGTTTTGGATTTAACAGCAAGGAGGATTCCTAATATACTTTTAGGCACACAATTGGGTTTGGCATAAAGAATAAATAACAGTTGAAGAAGATGCAGAAAAGTTTTATATTAAAGTAAGAAGATTGAGGGATTTTTTGAGTGGAAGTTGTTGATTTAAAAGTTGTTGCTGATGACAGACTATAAATTCCCTGAAGTACATTGGAGGAGTCTGAGAAAACATGGAGAGGTGGACAGTTAGGTCTGATTAGTTGTTGTACAAAGCCAAATTGGGAGAAGTATCACTCTGATATTGGATGCTCTGAGACACTTGAACAACTAAATGATATCTAAAGTAAATGGGAGTATAGGCATGATGATCAATCCTGGTGGTTCCTTAGAAGTATGGTGGGTAATTACGTGAACAAACTGGTTATAAACTTAAACCAGGGAAGACAAAGAAATAGTTCAGTTGTGCTCTGTATGCTCTTCTTCCTGTCCCACATTTTCTTGCTTTGTGCCCTGTATTTTACTGTGAAATTGGCTTGTTACTTTATGTCTCTTGCTTTCATACTCTTTATTTTATAATTCTGAATATTTGTTTATGCAGCTTTTAAATATTTTTAGAACCATGTCTGTTTTCCTACAGAAGCCTTGCTTTGTGGTTGCTGATTATACAGCATTATAACACTTTGTCTTTCTTACTTGAGAACTTTGTAATAGCAAACTCTCTAGCAGATGCATTTTCTTTTCAAGGTCAGCAAAATTTATACACATTGGTTGATGCTGGTTTGAGTGTTAAAACTTGTTGTTATTGGGTATAAGATAGGAAATTGTCCTCTTATTTTTCAGATACATAAACACTATCACACATATTTTTACTGGTTTCCTTGATTCCATTTTAGCATTTTCACTTAATTGCGTAGGCGGCATTTATGGTGTACAGGGAATAAAATGGTTCATTTATTTCTAGTGAAGTACTGTAAGGAAGGAATCATTTCTCACAAATAAAACAACTGATTCAACAATATTAAATCACCAGAAAGTATTTTAGTACATCAAGGAAGGGTTTTGTATGATACTTGGTGTTTATTTCCAATGAGAAAAGAAACAGAAATCACATGTTTGCCCATTTGTTCAGGCTTTTAGGCTTTTACTGTTTGGAAAGAGTATAAAAGTACTACTAAAGCAATGTAGCTAAAGTGATAATTCAATGTACACAGGACATTCTGTAATGCTACCGTGTTTCCTATTTAGCATTCCATGGCCTGGTCAATATTTCCTGTCCCTTAATTTTGTTTTGTACACATGAGAACTTCCCATTGGAGCAGGGCTTTTGCTGGACAGGAAAGGAGAAAGTTGTGTACATCTCTGGATGCCAGAATAAGGAAAATAGTTTGCCATTATTAAGAAAAAGTTTGGATTCCCAGATGTATAAAATTTTACTAATAAAACTGCTCAAAAAATTTTAAAAACCTTTTATCAAAATCTGAGATTAACTACTACTTTTTACATCCTTCTTAAATTTTATAAGGTATTCAGAATGCTTAAATCCAAAAAATACTTTCCACTTTGTACATTATTGCTGTCCAGTATTTTGTTTTTGTATATGAATGTAAATTATTACTTATTTATCATTATTAATTTATATATTCAAATTATATAGATATTCTGCTATCTTATATAAAACATCTACTTATGTGCTAGTTTCTTTGCTCAATATTGTTTAGTTTATCTCATCTCAGTCCTAGAATCAATTTCTTTTTCTCAAAGTTGATCCTTTGGATGTTCATCTACTAACAGACAACAAGGGTCTATTAATGGTAAGATTTGTCAGTCTAACTAATAATGTTACTATTTTATATTTCCTTTAAAAAATACTCCATTTGTAAGCTATTTGGACAATATCTCTTGTTGCCATCATTTTGAAATCTGTTCTCAGTCTAATTGCCCTTCATGAAATTTGAAAATATCAAAAAATGTGAGGTAATTAAAGACTGGATAAAATTGTATGTCTCCAGAGATTTACTTTTGCTTCTTCAGGCAGTAGGTCTGGACTTTGGAACTTACAGATCCCTTGAATCCAAACAAGTATTAAGATGATTCAAAATTCAGCTTCATTCTTTGTGAGAACTTGTGTTTCTGATTTGTCCTTATTTTGTGATACTGGTTGAAAAAGTGGGCTTTTACTAGGACTTTTCCTTCTTGATTGAGAATAAAATCTGCTTTTCTGTTTTCTCAGGCTTGTGAGTCTGTGGAAAGCCTTGCTCAGCTGTCTCTTTCAATATAAGCAGATATCCTGAGAGGAATGTGGCTTCAGTTGCTGGGCTCAGCTTTCTGGGATTCCCTTTCTCCCAGATATTAGCTTCATAATACTTCATTTTTGTTATTAACTCTATGGAGATTTTGATAAAATATTTTGCCATACTTTCTTAGTTGTCCTCAATAGGAAGAATTGGGTAGAACATATAGTTTACTATTGCAGTTAATGGAATTCTTTGCATATGCTTAAGGATGTCTAATGTATGGATTATCATTCAATTTTCTATTTCTTTTAATGATTTTTATATTCTCTTATTCCTTTTAATTTTCTACTTTTTGAGTAATTTCTTCTGGTTCATCTTCCAATTGACAAATTCTCTCTTCTGCCTTGTAGTATTGACTATACCATCATTCCATTACATTTTTATTACTATAAAATTAACTGTTTTCTATAAATTTTATTTGGTATTTTATCAAATAAAACTCTAAAAGTTTATAGTGCCATATTCTTTTCTCATGTTTTTGATTCCTTATTTTACATCTTTACTCATTTTTTAATAAATTTAGGTGATTAGGTTTATGAGACACTTTACATATCTGATGCTCTCTGGACTTAATCTTGGTCTTTGATCATTTATTGTATTATATGCTGCATTTCAAATGTTTATTTTAAAAAGTACTGATGATTGAGTATATTAATTTGGCTATTCATATCATAAACATACCTTGGAAGATTTATTTATTATCAGTGTGAATACACTGAATCATGATCATGGAAATATAGTTTCCAACCAAATGCAATCATTGACTATGGAAAGTCACAAAACTAATTATCCCTAAATGGAATCCATCAGCTTTGTTATCTGCTATTTTAATTTGTTATTTTTAGGGAAATAACATATTTTCTACAAAGTTACATTTACTTCAGTGCATGTATTGAAGATACACACACATATTGGAAGGTAAATGATTCAATGTATCTTTTTAATTTTCCACATATATTTCTCACCTTACCTTTCCTATTTTCTTTTAATTAGTTATATATTATGTGTTAATAAAGTCTTTGCCCATGAAATACTCCCATGCTTTTCCAGTATTCAGTCACTTCAGCCTTCTCTGAATTCCAATGTCTCTTAAAAATGACATTGTAAAATATGTTATGTGCATCATTCTGAGTCATCAGTTGTTCTTTTTAATTTATAAAATACTGAAGAATGGTAATCATGCCATATAGATTCTTATCGTGTATAAGTGGGCACTTAGTATGTATTAAATATAATTTATAACATTGCAGTGCATTTCAATTCCTGCATAAACAAGAAGACACAGATAGGGCTTCCCTGGTGGCACAGTGGTTGAGAGTCCACCTGCCGATGCAGGGGATGTGGGTTCGTGCCCTGGTCCGGGAAGATCCCACATGCCACGGAGCGGCTGGGCCCGTGAGCCATGGCTGCTGAGCCTGCACATTCAGAGCCTGTGCTCCGCATTGGGAGAGGGCACAACAGTGAGAGGCCCGCGTACCGCAAAAAAAAAAAAAAAAAAAGACACAGATAAATGATCATATATTTGGCAAACTTGCGATAAGTTTCCATCCAGAGAGACTCCACAGATTATGCAATACAAACAGTGATATGCCATTTAAACCATTTACAACTGACATGATTTTTTGTCATTTAAATTTGCTACTGAAATGTTTCAATTTCAAAGACATTAATATGCAAAACAGAAAAAAGATAAGAGGAAACAAGAATTTACTTCAAAATTTATAGCAGCATTATTTACAGTTGCCAAGATACGCAAGCAACCTAAGTGTCCATCAACAAATGAATGGATAAAGAAGATGTGATATAGATATATGCAATGGACTAATACTCATCCATAGAAACGAATGAAAATTTGCCATATGCAGCAACATGGATGGAATTGGAGGGTATTATGCTAAGTGAAATAAGCCAAACAGAGAAAGAAAAGTACTGTATGATATCACTTATCTGTGGAATCTAAAAACATACAACAAACTAGTGAATATAACTAAAAGGAAGTAGACTCACAGATATGGAGAACAAACTAGTGGTTACCAGTGGGGAGACAGAAAGGGAGAGGATCAACATAGCGGTAGAGGATTAAGAGGTACAAACTATTATATATAAAATAAGCTACAAGAATTTATTGTACAACACAGGGAATATAGCCAATATTTTATAATAACTATCAATAGAGTACAACCTTTAAAAATTGCAAATCACTATATTGTACATTTGTATATAATATTGTACATCAACTATATGTCAATAAGAAATAAATAAATAAAATAGAAGTCCCAGTTAAGGCTTAGAACAATCAAGGGATTGAGGAATAAGAGTGGCTACATATATTCATTTTCCTGTCCTTCACTAATTGTTTTCCTTTTACTACTCTTTGACATGCTATTTACTGATTTAAAAGAATCAGAAAAAAAATAAAACATGGTATATTAGAAAGTTTAGTAAATTGAGAATTGAGAGTCTTGGGTGCTAGACCAGACTTAACCATTAAATCATTGATTTAATTTAGGCAAATAATTTCATCATACTTGGCCTTATCTTTTTCATTGTTATGATTGATAGTAGATATATTTTGAAGAATTTTACAGTATGAATATTCTATGATGAAAAATTTTATGTCTGCTTATTATACATACAAGCATTATGCATGTTATGTAGTTTATGCTTATTATGCCAATTATTTTTCTTAATTTAATTTACCTTAAGCAAGGATTAAAAATATATATTATTAGGATGATTGACAAAACCTGATACAAAGTTTCAGGTATTCATTTTTTAATAATACAGAATTATTGATAAATGCTTTTTTGAGAAGTGATATGTATCTTAAAAGTTTTTCAGTCCACCTCCCCACAAAATAGAGGAATTTATGCTACATTATCTTTTAAATATTCACATTATACATATCTATGAGAGGAAGCCAGTGGTTAACCACTTTCAGTGAAATTCTTACCTTGCACAAATACTCTTTCTTCCAGTTAACCCTAAAGGTGTTTTTAATAGTCCTTGTCTTTATTCTGCTTAATAATTTTTCAGTATTTAAAAATTACTTTCAATTTCCCCTAAATCTTTTTCTTTAGATAAAATATATACAATGTTTCAGAATCACCTCATGAAAAGCAGCATTTCAAGACCAATCATCATGCTTGATGTTTTCAACAAATGGCCTCTTGCCTGTTATCTTTTCTTCAAAGTGCTGTGTATAGATGTATGTTCAAAACTCAGATCTGGTGTCATAGAATTTAAGCACAGGAGACTACTACCATCCCTCTTCTGGAAAATTAATTTCTTTATTTTACCTCGTGCTTATAGTTCCTTTAATTTATTTCTCATTACACTCTGGTTTTATTTGCTTGCCTTACAAGGTTATCTTGAAATGGGATGCCATTTGAAATGCACTTAGCAGCTACTGGTTCACAATTGTTTTTCAATTACACTTGCAGTTATTTTAGTTCATTTCAGGAAATCATTTTAGATTAAATCAAGTTGATTTCATAAGTTTTAGAGATTTTTTAAAAAAATGTTTCTTTCCTATAGGATTTTAATGGCCTTCTAATTATGTTTATTTTAGCATTTATAGTATTACTGTCATTTTCTGGGGTAAGAAAAAAGTCTACTGAAGGTGAAATGCAGTGTTCTATGCTCAGAAATTTACCATCAAAACCTCTTCATCAACTATTGATGATATCCTTCCTTTATTAATTTTCATATAGGAAATGTCATTAAGAGATTTTGCATTATATTAACTTTTAGTACATATTCACATTATGCCAGACTTTATTATTCCAGATAGAATTCTAAATGGTTCTTTTGTATTAATGTCTTGTTATTCAACTATTCATATAACTATTTTTTTCCATTTTTTATATTTTTAACCTTAAAATGAATCTGCATTGTTTTATATATATATATATACATAGTCCTTTTATATGTACTTGTATTTGAAAAAAGTTAATATATAACATATTTATATTACCTATAAACACATTAATTATATATAGTTCACTTTTCAAGTGGGTTATTGAAAATAACAATTAATACACTTTAAATTTATGATGCTACATTTTTGAGGCTTTATTACCTAAAGGTTTTGTTGACATGTCACATATTTATTTTTCTGAACATTTCAAATGTATTTCCTAATATCCTGTATATATCAATTATTTAGAAAATATCGGCCTTCTTTGCTTCTTCCTCTCTGGAACTGCCATCTCCCAGATTAACTCTGACTGCAACACTTGTATCTAATGGTAGGTCACAGTGAACAACCCAGACAAATTCACTTGTTTTCTCCTACATGCAGTTATGGAATTTTGAGGCACTGAGCTGAGCCGCATAGAAACTTGTGCAACATTGTTTTATCTTACTTCTGCTAAACTCTTGAACACAGCCAGCTCTGCATAGCATATTCTTAAGAACTGCATTCTATTTCTCTTTACTCTTCATCCCATCTCACCGCACCAGCCACAAAGAACCCAAGATGTAAACAACAAAAATAAATCACTGCTTTCTTTCCCCAAACGTCTCTGTGGTCCGCTATGAATATTCCACCATGTTAATTAAGTGGTTTCTTTAATTAATCCTTAACTGTTCTCAGAATTTCTCCCTCCTAGTAGGACTGGTGATCAAGAAAATGGTAGAGGTTAGGGGGCAAGTTTTACCTAGAGTCTTATGTAAGGGAGTCAAGTTCTAGGTCATGAAGGATACTAATTATTTCTGAAAAGTTCCTATAGTACTTTTTCTTCTAAATTTCTCCTCTTTCAGTATTAATATGACACATATGTTTCATTTAAGTATTCAATACCATGTGTAATCAAGAACTATCAAGAATAATTTTAATACCTTATAAACTATACCACACTAAATAATTTAATCTATGCATGCTTTAGTCTGTATGTTGTAACTACTAATTGGCTCTATATTTTCATATACACAAAGATAGAACACATGCAATCAGTGAGTCAAGAATAAAATATTTCTCTATTGCTGACTTTTGTCATTTCTCAAATTGAATACCTGGAAATATGAATGGTGCATTTCAGTTAAAATTTATACTGTTGATCAATATTCTATAAGAGGAATTCCAATCATAATAAATGATGGCAGTCAACATGTTCTTAGGTTAAAAGAAAGTAAGGACAGGCATCTGGCATATGTACTTGAGTGTATGTAGCTTATAACATATTTTAGATGATTTATATCCAATATAATTATATTATTGCCCTCTTCCTTTATGTTTCAAAATTTTAAAACAAATCTTTTTGAAGAAAGAAAATGTTCAAACCTTTAAATCTGTTTTATTTATCTTACAGGATTTAATTCAATCACTGATGCCAATTTTTATAAAAAAGCTCTATAATACAGAGCTTTAGGAAATGTATTTTATTTTATAATAAAATACAATATATATATATTAGATCCATATTATTCAGAATAAAGAATGAACATTAATCTTATAAAAACACAAATGTATCTCTACAATTTAAGTTATTGAAACAAAAGTTCAAGAAACAATACTGAACCTGTCTATCCAGAGTTTATCCTAATATATGACATCCAGTACCATGACAATCCATTTCTGCTTTATTCTATTCTACTCCTTTATATAATGCTGAGAATAACATTAATTCTATTTTTCAACTTACTAATGGGTCACAAGCAGTTTAGAAAACCCTATCTTATTAAAATAAATATATTTGAATTACATGCAGACATTACTTATTTAGGATGTTACTACACAGTGATATGAACACTTCCATTCATCAAGGATAGAACGCGAAGTCATGCCTAGAATATGACAGGAGTTACACAAGTCAAGTTCAATACCTTAAGTAATTTAAGATACTGGCAGATGCATTAGATCTACTACATAGTCATAATTCAGCTGTGAGCCAGTTGTCCAAGTTCAAATGTACTCAGCATTATAAATAATATTCTAGACCATTCATATATGCTAAAAAACCTTGTACAACATGGGTCCTTTATCCTTTATAAACTGTCTTTTTCTCTGCTGTTCTTCCAGCCTATTCCATCTCACCCCAACAATCACAGAGCATTTCAGAAAATGTATGTTTTGCTCTTTGAAAAGATGACTGAAACTAATCTATAGCTTTAATAGGCAGTTATGAATTCTCTTTCACTAGGACACAGTATTCAAAGATCACAACCATTAAGTGCCAGGTTTATTTCATAAGTAGATTTATAGTTTATCCTTGTTGAGAGAGTTGGAAGGACATGGTTTTCCCTGAAGGTGTTTAGAGCTTCTGACTCCTCTGACTGATCATTGTGGATTCAGCCAGTATTGATTCATCTAGTTCATAGACATATCTATTTGCCTAAAATGATAGAGTAAGTTTTGCATTGGCATTTCCACCATTAAAGGCATCATAAAGTGCTATTAAAAATGATGTTTTACATGAATATTGTTAAAATGGACAGAACTTGACAGCTTATGCACACTAATCATAAGTGCTCAATGACTATTTGTCAAATATAAATGGAATGTTATAAGTTTTGTCTTTTCTTCAATATCCATAATTGGAAACAATTAAAACTGTAGACATTTCTTTGCATTTGTTTCCATCATGCTTCTTTGGCAGCAGATTTTCAGTATGAATAATAAAGGTAGCTATTTATAAATGCTTTTCAACAGATGATGTTAACATGCATTTCAGAACAACAAATGGCTATATAAATAATAACAATTATTAGTAAATACAAAACAAAAATAAAGTCTCTTTACCTGCATATTTTCTAATCAAAAATAATCAAATGTCAGAGTTAAATGTCTGTGTCTTCCTCATTTGCCTTGCTACTACTAAATTTTGTTTAGATATAATCCTAAATAGCTTTTAACTTGTGATTACAAGTTTTAACTGATGAGTTTTTTGTCCATGAGAACTTGCATATATAGTTGTCTTTTTGCAGTAAATTTAGAAAGAATTGATCCCAATAGTCTAGTTATGCCATGTTATCATTAATTACTCTGACACTTTAGAAAGTAATGTTTTGAGAATGAAATAACAACTGTGGAATATTCTTTTGATGATTTCTTCTTTTATTTTTTATTAACTGAATGTGCTTAAAATTGTACTTCAAAGTTAAGAATTAAATTTTCAATAGAGACTTTAAAATAGTAACATAGAATTCATTTTAAGAGAAAATAATTATATTCTGGTAATTGTGAACCAACATTTTTTTTTATGGCAGTGTGTAATAAAGGTATTTTGATTTTCCTAACCAGATAGAATTTTTAGTAATCTATGTATTACTAATAGTAGTATAAGTAGAAGATACTAAAGTGACGATTCTGCTATAATTAATATGCCCATAATACTAAAAGTCGATGGTATATATTATTCTGATAGAGTGTCTTACTCCTGATAGAGAAAATAACTCACTTTCACATGCTAATGTTAAATAAATCTTAAATGAAGTCAGAGTTCTCCAGTTTTAAATGAAGATGTTTAAGATAATTTTTTGAAGAATAATTTTCAAAAAGCACACAAGTCATAGGTCATTTATTTTAGAACATGTCCACAAATTGAATGCAACTACTTAAAAGTCCTCAGATCAAAAAGCAGAAAAACACCACTCCTAAAGCTCCCATCATGCTTTCTTCCAGAACTATCCACAGTGCTTCTCAGCACCCTGCAAAGGATAACCACTATCTCTATTTCTGGCACTGAATGATAATTTTTATTCACTTCCTGAGATCTAATCTGTCTTCCAATGGAAACTATTGCTTTTAAAATGTGTTTAGGGCTTCCTGGTGGCACAGTGGTTAAGAATCCGCCTGCCAATGCAGGGGGGCACAGTTCAAGCCCTGGTGTGGGAAGATCCCACATGCCGCAGAGCCCGTGCGCTAAAACTACTGAGCCTGCTCTCTAGAGCCCGCAAGCCACAACTACTGAGCCCACGTACCACAACTACTGAAGCCTGCACGCCTAGAGCCTGTGCTCTGCAAGAGAAGCCAACGCAATTAGAAGCCCGCACACCTCAACGAAGAGTAGCCCGCTCTCACCACAGCTAGAGAAAGCCCCTAAGAAGTAATGAAGACCCAATGAAGCCATAAATAAATAAATAAATAAATGTATTTATTTAAAAAATAAATAAATAAAATGTGTTTATACCTGTGCTTACAATTAAATGTTATTTTTCATTGAATAGGTCCAAAGTGGTACCCTTCTCGAGTGGGCCTGCAGCTAGAACGTGGTAAGAACCAATTTCACGAATCTATTTATTTAATTTAGAGTCCCTTTGCTGTCACAATAGATAATATTTATTTATCACTTACTAAATGGCAGGTATTATAATAAATACTTTAAATATATTATCTCATTTGATCTTCCCGAAAAGGTAATGTTCCCCTTTTATGGGCAAGGAATTTTAGTCTTACAGAAATAAATTTCACACATTCACTGTCAGTGTGTATTAGAGACAGGATCTGAACTAACATCTGTATCAAAAGCTTTTACTGCTATATTCCTGCAATCTACTGCTTCCTGATATATACTCAGGGATACAGCTTAGCTCTGTTTCCTTTTTTTTTTCTATTTAAAAACAGAATAAGGGAGGTAAGGAGGAACAGAATGAATGAATTATAGGGAAAAGTATTGTATCCATTAATAACCCTCAAGTATTTCAAAATTTCAAACCCTATTCTCCATTCAGAAAATTTATAAATATACACACTAAAGTGAATCCTGTTTAGAATCATTGTTTTTGACATTGCATCAACTTGACCTTAAATTTGGACTTGTTAAATAAAAACTGTGGGTAGAATGTAAATTTGGGGGGGCTACTCAGTTCAGGTCCATGATAGTAAGTCTACAAGAGGCATCTATTAAGGAATTTCAATATCTAAATTTTTCCATTCAATTGTGGACTGAATTTTATTTTTCTGCAGTTTTTGCTTTTCCTAATATTCAGGGTATCATTTCTTAGATATCACATTCACTTAAGGACAAATGATGATTTTCTTGGATTTCTCTAAGATATTCTGTTTTCATTGTTATCTTAAATATTCCATCTTTCTATGAGACGTCTATGTTGAAAACATAGGAATCCACATCATTCTTAAAAGTCACATTTTCTTAAGGTCTCACATTTTTCCAAACTCAATTGTTCAAGACAAATTCCCATCTGGCTAGAGTTTAAAAGAGAATCATTGTCTTGTTTATTTTTGCCTCTGCAGGGCATAGTATGTGCCAGGCACATAAATACCTTTCAACATATGGATACTGAAATAACATAAAATGAAATAGTGGTTTTGTTTTCTGAACTTGACTCATATAAAGAAAACTGAGAATGCCACAGGCATCAATGTCAAGTGTAACTTCAATTTGAAGGACACTATATGGGACTGGGGGATTTCTGTTACTTCACCCTTTCTGGTGAATGTGACTCTTTACTTTCCCCTCACTTATATACCCGGTTGAGTGTTCCAGGGTGTGATCTGAATAAAGTATAACCCTCCAAGTGTTCTTTGATAGGAATATGATGGCATATTTTTAAAAACGAATCAATGCATTTAGTAATACAAGCAGGACATGGTGCCAAGAAGAGGTTATTTGCAGTAATGCAGAATTTTAAACCTGACTCTTCTACTTATCTTTAGAGTCTTCTTTTATAAAGTAGAGCTAATAAAGAACCTAACATGTTTTTTTGTGTGTTGGGGGGGGGGTGGGAAGGTTTGTAAGTATTAAATAGGATTATGTTTATAAAATGCTATAATGATTTGTACATGGTACATGCTTCATTGAACATAGTTGTAACTATTAATATTAAGGAAAAAGACTTAACACCAAAACAAAGCAAGGCATGAATATTTACATTATAGTTGCTGCCAGAATACATTTGCCAGAATGACTGCACTATAAGTAATGATGCCATGTGAATTTAGAGTCCTTTACAGTTTCCTGACACAAAAGACTGCTAAAACACAAATAAAAGAGTAAGCAATTGATTTTTATGTGAAAAATAGCAAAGGTTTATTTAGCTCAGTGTTTCTGCTGAGGTGGGCTGGACTTGGCTTTGCTTGGCTAATCTCACTCAAATAGCTACAGTCAACTGGCGGATTGTTGAAGACTGACCTTTTTAAGATGGCCACGACTACAGTCACTCCTCTCTGCTCTATGCTTCATCAGAATATTCTGGGCTTGTTATCATGGTGGCGTCAGAGGTGCAAATAAATGAGCACAAGCACTCAAGAATTCATGAGATTCAGGCTTAGAACTGGGATATGATCCCTTGTCCCACATTCTATTTGTCAAAGCAAGACACTAGGCTAGCCTATATTCAAGGGGTGGGAAAATAGACACCAACTCTTAATAGAAGGAACTAAAAGTTATATTGCAAATGGTGTTGTTATGGTAATGGTGAATAATTGCAGTCATTATTGCAATAAATCTGTCATACAAACTGGTAACTAAAATGTGCTCTCTCTTATTACTGCGATTAATATACTTCATAATGTCCTGGAAGTACAGTGTTGAATTTCTAATTCTTAGAACCATTAGATTTGTTCAACAGAAAGTTGAAGCATGGGTAGAGTTGGTCCTTCTCTTCCCATCCCTGACTCCAACCATCCATACCCATTATAAAACAGCCTTGACAAACCCGTAAGGTTAGAAGTATGCACCTTAGTGTCTGGCCCATTCTTGGGAGAAAATGCCCCCCAAAAATGTATTACTTGAGTTAATTCAGGCAGAAAATTCAGTGGTCTTAAATGGTCAAAGTATCATATAGATGGATGGGCTTCCATTAGGCATGGTCTCCTGGGCCCACATATTCCAGGGGGGTCAGGAGCAAGAGCAGGGTGCTGCGCATGCCCCCTGCACACAACACCACCTAAGAGGTGGGCAAAACACCTAAGCCACCCCTCTGGCCCTATCTCTGGACACACCCCTACCCTCACCCCATATAAGGAACAAGCACTCCCTCGCCTCAGGGAGCGGGCATGCAAGGAAATCTTTTGTTTGTTCTCTCTTCCCCCTGCTGTAGCAGGAGTCCCAATAAAACCTCACCTGAATTTCTTGTCTGGCCTCTGATAAATTTCTACTGATTAAGGAGGCCAGAACCCTAGTCTGTAAAACTAGTATCAATATATTGAAGCTCTGCATCCCTCTTTCTGACTCCTTCATGCAGATTTAAAGAATTTGTTATTAACTCAGGCCCACCTAGATGATCTCTTTTGAAGCCATATATCAAAACCTAATCAAGGAAGTGATAGCCTATTATATTCATGTTGTATTTATCAAAATTAATATATAACAATTTTATATTTTTATGTTACGTTAAAATACCTATAATTGTAAATCTATGTCTTGGATTTTGAAAATCATCTAATGATAGTCATAAATTAACATCTTACTCTTTCTTTCAATAATAGAGAATAAAATGAAACCTGTACATGACTGGAGATAATATAAATCACAAATAGATTAACATAAACTACAATATAAATAAAAACAACAACAGCAACACTAATAGCATTATACTTGTGAGATACATCCGTGTTGGTACATATGGCTCTAATCTACTCATTTTTCTTTCTGTACAGTATACTGTACAGAATAAATTTAAAAAATTTATTAAAAAAAGTAAAACAAAATATAGTTATCCATATCTCATTTATGAACACAAGATTTTTTACAATGTTTTGCTATTACAAACAGTGCTAAAAAGGACATCTTTGTACCTATTCTTCAGGATACACTTGCCAGACTTACCTAGTGTTTATTTTTAAGAACAGAACATTTCCCTTACACATCTTTTGACATGTTCTGTTTATTTTCCTCCTATTTAATGAGAAATTCCTTCTCAGTAATCTTTGCGGTATATATGTCTTCTTACTTCAAAAGCCTGGAGTGCTAGAAATCTCAGCCTTAGTTTCTATCTTTCCTTTTCAAACTGAATGCATAAATAATCTCTTCATGCCCCATGGCTTTAACTGTTAATGACTTTTAAATCATCTACAGAGCTACCCAACTGCCTACTTGACAGCTCCCACTTGCAGGTCTAATAGATATCACACACTAAATACACCCTAACCGAAATTTTCATTTTCACCCCAAATCCCACTCTTTCCTCAATCTTCTTCATGACAGTTAATGAGAGTACAATGCACGTAAGTGCTCAGGTCAAAAATATAAGCACTGCCTGTATCTCACTGAATCCTTTTCTCTCAAGTTGAACCTGCTCTAAGTTCAAAATATGTCTGGGATTGATGAAATTTTAACATTTCCACCAGTGCCATGTTAATCCAAACAAACCTCATACCCTGATTGACGAATTTTGACTTCCTCCTAAGTAATCTTGCTCCCTTTCTTCCCAGTTACCACACAGCACCCATAACCATCTTTTAAAAAGGTGAATCATGCCTATCCCCAGGTGCTTTGCAATGACTTTTAAAATCATTCTACTCCAAATAATTTATCTTATAATAAAATCATTTATAGAACGGATATGTGTATCTACTGACACACAAAATTATACTTTAAAAATACCTTGTATCATAGTTGATTATGATATCACCTAATATTACATTTTCTCAGAACATAATATGATAGTAGCTAGTGGTAGTCTGTACTTTGTTTAAATAGCATTGGGAAACCACTGTGTATTTGAAAATTTGCCAGATATATTTTATAAAATGGGTTTATTCACGTTATCTTACTTTAAAGATTTACTGTAAATTGCAATTTCTATGTAAAATTCATCCTTAGCTTTCACTGGTTTCGCATTAAAATTATTTACCATTATGCCTTGAAATTGTATTAAAATGATATTCCTTGTCATTTAAGGTGGGCCCTTTTTGAAGGACTACATAACCATTCAAAGTGTTGCATCTTCCTCCATTGTCACACTTTATTTTACAGACCTAGGTCAACAAGTCAGTTGGACTACAGTAAGTATCGATTTGAAATGCAATAAACATGTCCCACATTTTGACGTAATTTGTTGACATAGAGGACATTTTCTGTCAAATAAATTCATAGCGAAACAAAATATTGCACTAAAGGTATTTTAAATTTTCCATTCTTACTATGATCAGTGGCCAAATTTCCATTCAAGAATTGGAGAAATGAAAATACATGGTTGAAAGGAGGATAAATCCCTTTTTAAATGTCAATCTATCTTATGACCGATGGCTTTCTGCTTTCCCTATGCTTTGTCAGTTACATAGTGTTTCTTCAACTTTTCCTTCTAAGAGCCTCGGGATAATGAAGACCCATTTGTTTGGAAAGAGTGGAGAGAGAATATTCAATAAAAAATGTTCCAAGGCAGTGGGGAGAACATTTTAAAGACTGAGAGTGAAGTAGTAAGACTTCTTTGTGTTGTGAGGGGTGGGGCATTCTTTTGACTTTCTTGAAGGAGGTGTTTTCAAAGTGGTGGCAACTGAATCCAATAACATTAGAAGAATGAAGACCATATTAAAAAACAGGAGGACTAAGAAACATAAAATACTTGACACTACTTCACAAGTATTGACATATTCATGAGTAATGGAATAGATGGAATATCTTCAGTAGAAAGAAGCTATGAAGCTATGTGATATTTAGTGACAGGCAGTTAAGGAGTTAATCTGATAAATAATTTTGACTAGTGCAATCATTCTATTATTCAATTAAATTAAACCTATTTTTATATTGTTCAGATTTTAAAAGTTTTTTTCTGATTACCTTCTATTTAATATTTGCGATATGGTTACTTTTAATATTTTCTATTCAAAATGGCTTTCTTTTGCCAGCATAGTGCTTTGAGTTTTCCCTTTATAGTTAAACAATCAATTTTTAAAATTATTACAGACACATGATAATTTATACATTGTTATTTAATTCTCAAAAGGAGAAATTCCAGTTTACATTCATTAATCAAAATGTTGTCACATGCTTTACTTTTCCAGCAATTTCTCCTTTAACATACGTTATCTTCCTGTATTTAGATAATTCTTTTAGTGTGTTTGGTTAAATGGTTCCTTTAGTTTCCAAGATTTTCTGAGCCTCTGAGTACTAATTTGTTGCACTAAAAACTGAGTTTATAGTATTCTGAATCCTTGTGAAGTATATCATAATGTTTACAAAACAACCTACTAATACATGCATCAAATAAGCAAAGGGCTTAGTGTTTAAATGTGATATCTACAGACCTTTGCTAAAAGAGATTTTAGTCTAGCAGATTTTGATTTTCGAAGGTTAAAATATTCACAGAGTCTTTGTCCACATTTATAATGAAAAGGGAATTCTGTCAACAGAAATAATATCAGAGTGAGTGACAATAACTGTGAGTTCATAAGAAATTCCAGCTGCAGCATTTGGATAAGCACTGAGGAGAAAAAGTGCTAAGGTAGAATTCTATGATAATTGTACTAGAAAATTATAGCTTATTTGGGAAGAAAGTCATTTAGGTGACAAAGAGAACTCTGAAAATAGGCTGGATATTTTAAAATCAACCCTATGGTTCACACACTCTTTTGCTCCAAATGAGTCAGTCCTATTAAATGCTAAAAATATACACATTATATTGCAGTCACACCCACTTTATATCAACCAAATTATACAATAAAAGCAATATTTTTACCACACATAACGTTCTTGCACATTCATAAAATATTAAAATGTACTCCTATAATAAAAGCATTATCATAAGTATTCTTTTTTTTTTTTTTTTTTTTTTTTGCGGTACGCGGGCCTCTCACTGCTGTGGCCTCTCCCGTTGCGGAGAACAGGCTCCGGACGCGCAGGCTCAGCGGCCGTGGCTCACGGGCCTAGCCGCTCTGCGGCATGTGGGATCTTCCCGGACCGGGGCACGAACTCGTGTCCCTTGCATCGGCAGGCGGACTCTCAACCACTGCGCCACCAGGGAAGCCCTATCATAAGTATTCTCTTTGTAAGAAATAATCTCTTCAATTTAGCAAAGTCAAAATTAAGATTTTAATAATTTTCATGAAATAAGAGTTTGTTACAGAATATTGAGAAAACTCTTGCCTCATGGAACTTATTGGAAGACTTAGGAGAAAGGTTTATTATAATAATATAATAATCCCCATCACACAAATCCTATTAACTAAAGATCTTATTCAGTTTTCACTATTTTTATATTCATTCATGTGTGTATATAGTCCTATGCAACTTATCTCTTGCATAGATTCATGTATTCACCACCAAAATCAGATACAGAATTATTCATTCCCACAAAGGAACTCCCTCATATTACCCCTCTGTATTCACACACTCTTTTTCCTATCCTGGGGCAACCACCAATCTGTTTTTCAACTCTATATTTCTGTCATGTGGCAATTGCTATATAAACAGAATCAAATATTTTTTGATTGACGTTTATTTTTCTCTAAGCATAGTGCCCTTGGGATCCATACTGGCTGTTGCATGTATATCAATACTTAGCTTCTTTTTATTGGTGAGTGGTACTCAGTTGTATGTATGTAACAGGGTTTGTTTAATTATTCACCCATTGACAGACATTTGACTAGTTGTCAGTATTTTGCTGTTACAAATAAAGCTACTACCTATCCGAGTGTAGGTGTTGGTATGAACATAGTTTTTTATTTCTCTGGGACCACTGTTGAGTTTTAAGAGTAACATTTATATTCCACATACAAGTTCTTTGTCTGATACGTGGTTTGCAAATATTTTCTCTCAGTTTTAACTAGTCTTTTCACCCTCTTAACAGGACTTTTGTTGCTGTACAAAAAGTTTTCAATTTTAATGCAACCTAATTTAGTAATGTTTTCTTTTAAGGATCTTGCCTTCACTATCATATGTAAGAAACTTTTGCCAGGAGTTTTTCTTTTATGAGTTCTTCTAATGGTTTAATAGTTTAATATTTTACGTTTTAATCATAGTTTTTTATTATAAAGAATTATCTATTTTTTAATTGTTAAACTTAATGTTTATTTTTAATTTGCCTCATGTGTCCTATAATCTATTGTTGGCTATTTTTTTTTTCTTACTCCATATGGATTAATTGTCATACTATCTTTTCTATTAGCCTCTCTGGTATTTTGGTAGTTATATCTTATTTTTCACTAACTCTAGTGATTACCCAAGAGATTATAATGTGCATCTTTAAAATATTAAATACTAGTAAAAATTGTTTGTTTATTAATGTGAAAATACTTCACAGAGAGTTGAATACCTTTAAGGTATTTAGGCTCCTCCTGAATTTTCTATTACTGTGATATATTTTAATTATATACTTTAAAGTTAAAATCCACTACTATAATATCACGTGGCCAATCTTTATTTAAATTTATCCTTTTCACTGCAATTTCGTTTTTCCTTCTAATACTGAGCTTACATCTGGTATCATTTTCCTTCTTCCTTAAAAACTTTTAATGCTTTATTCTGGTTCTGTCTTTGATGAGTTCTCTCAATTATTGTTCATCTTAAAATGTATTTATTGAACTTATTTAACTTCTATTCTTTGAGAATATTTTTGCAGAAAAAAATACATGTTGGCAGTTATTTTTGTCCTTACTTCACAAAACTGCATTATTTTGACTTCTGACTCCCATTGTTTTTGTTGAAAAGTCTACTGTACTCCTTAAGTCTTTTCCCTGGCTTATTTAAAATTCTACTTTTGTTTGATTATCAGAAGTTTGATTATGGTGTACATAGCTATGATTGTGGTTTTATTTATCCTGCTTTGGGTTTATGTGTTATCTGAGTCTATGGTTTGATATATATTTAATTTGAAAAATTAGCATAATCTTGTCATCTTTTGATTCTCTGTTATTCTCTTTGTATTCTCCTTCTGGGATTTATATTACGTTTTCATACTTTTCAGAGTTTTCAAATATCTGCCTCAATTCTCAATCTTTTATTTTTCTTTGAACATTAAAAGATTGTTTTCTAAATCTAACTGATAATTCTGTTATGTGAATCTTTAGTTCTCCTGTTTTCAATGTCCTTCGTTATGGTCATAATATCTTCACTCCTTGTATACCTTCATATTTCTGACTTAGTGTGGGAAAATTTATGTGAATAAATTTAAAGATAACTTGAGGCCTAGGATGATGTTATTGTCTTTCAAAGATAATCTATCATTCTGCAGATGGACTAATGGCACTATTGTGTACAGGTCATCTCATTCCAATCCATGATTAAAATGATTTCAGACTGAGCTTCAGTATCTATGAAGACAGATCTATTTCTGCCTCATCTTCACTCCTAAGTTGTAACTCTTCTAGATCCCAGCCCAAATCCTGGAGATTTTATAGAGCCACCTCTGTCTTTGAAAGATACCAAGCAATAATTTTTGTACTTCCATTCTCAAGCACCCTCAAAAGTTTTGGTCTTTTTATCAGGCTGTTACCAAGCTTCATATCCCAGGTCAATCACTTCTCTGGAGCTCCATTTAAAACTTGACCTTCTAATTCTTCAGTGACTCAGTAGCTCTTTGGAGGCTGAAAAACATTTCGATCAATTTTTCTTGCTGATCTCATTAGGATGGTTTGTTTGAATAACATGGGAATAGAATTCTCCATTATATGTTATACATATAATAGTTTTTTTTTTTCTTTTAAGAAAACCCTTCTAGTATCATATTACCTTCAATAGTATTCACTGAGTAAAAAGTGATATTACTACTGGGAAATGTTTTTGTAATTTTACTTAGTAGCTCTCCTATCTTTGGAAAATTAAGGTTGGCACTACTTTATTTTTGTCAGCAATTTCCAACAACTGTGAAATGTGCAATTTATTTTGCTTTTGACTGTCAATTGCTATTTTAGAAAATAAGTAAAGCCAACACCACCCTAATAATGACAGGACTAAAAAAAAAATTAAGGGAGAATGAAATACATTAAGTGCAGTCTAAGTACAAGGGTCTTAATCAGTTCACAACAATTGCAGCTGAATGTTTCAATTTATATTCTCTAAACAGCTTATTGCCTTCTTCCTTTTCAATTTAGATATATACCAATTTGAATATTCCACAGAAGCTCCAAAAATCCCAATTACATAGCTTGCCTAGTAGAAATAATGGATTTTACATTTAAAGCAACACTTAAGTTTAAAACAGAGAACTTTCTATAAGGAGATGCATGAAAATAACTTGATGTCAGAAATAAATTGGAATTTAAAAGTAGTATATATCTTCAAAGTAAAAAGAAAGTGCATCTGCTTATTTTGAATATAGAATCTCTATTAAACTTTTAGATTATGGAATTCCCAGTCTTTGTAAATTCACCTGCTTTGCTTAGGCTGTATACCTGTAAATACATATGTTTGTATGTTTACTTTGGCTTTAGTCTTATTTTTACTCTTTTTTGGTAGAAGAAGAGCAATTCCTGTTTCAGAAGTCTGTTTTATTAATATTTCTCTGCATGGCTCTTGTTTTTCTTTACTCTAAATCTATTTTCTGATTACTTCCTAAATATAATCAAACATCTCTATTCCTTCTATCTGCACCCAAATAGACATTTTGCTTGAAAGATGCATTGTCTAAAAGTTATTTGTTATTATCCTCCAGTTCTTTCAGGTCCGGATGTATCCTTCATACTTCAGTACTCTTTTAACCCCCATGTTTCAGCATGAACAATATTTGTGATAAAATGCTGGGTCTTCTAGAACATATTATTGTAAGCTAGCAGGCTCCCCTGATTTTTTTTAGGAGATGATGGAGACAAGATTGTAGTTTAATTTTCTCTGATCCAAAAAAGTTTCATATTTGTGATAACATTTTTACTAACTTAATAAAGAGTGACATTTGGTCAGGTTAACTATTGTTTACAACATTTTTCATTTCTGACATATTACAATAGAACTTGCTCAAAATTGACTAGGTCAGAGGCATTGAAATAGATATTTTAAACTTTTTGTTGTAATAAAACAATCACTATCCTAATTGTTCTAGAGTATTATTAACTAGATTATATTATCAGATATTCAAAAGTGGTAAACAGGGCTTCCCTGGTGGTGCACTGGTTAAGAGTCCGCCTGCCGATGCAGGGGACACGGGTTCGTGCCCCGGTCCGGGGAGATCCCACATGCCGCGGAGCGGCTAGGCCCGTGAGCCATGGCCGCTGAGCCTGCGTGTCCGGAGCCTGTGCTCCGCAATGGGAGAAGCCACAACAGTGAGAGGCCCGCGTACCGAAAAAAAAAAAAAAAAGTGATAAACATTTTTATTCCATATCTGAATAATCAGGAATGTTGTATGCCATAAATTAATATAGTCTCTTCTCTCAGTAAAAATGTTGCTTTAATACTGAATTTATTGGACGTTGCACTGTTCTTATCCTCACATAGACGTCTTTCTTGCCTCATGAGATAATAAATATCATTTAGAAAAAGTATAACTGAAGAAACCTGCATGTATAAATAGCTATTTACACGTATGTATATATACATATATATGTAATTATATATGTATGTTCATATATCATATATTTTAACCATGTAGCTCTACAAAATTCTCACCAGAGATAAGAGCATAATTAATAATCAATGTGAACACCTGTATTTTTGAGCAACATATGTACAACTTCAAGTTTCCTACCTTAGAAAAATGATAAAAATTGGCAAAGACAAAGCAAAGTAGTAACGGCAGTCGAATTAATCATTGTCATGTTTGTATTCTTTCTCTTCTCTTTGAACACCCATAGAGGAAATTATTTTTGCTTTTTTGCCTGAAATTTTCAGAATGTGACTTTAACCTGGTTTTAGCATCAAAACAAAACCAAATAATTGACAGTCACCAGATTCAGAAAACTATTAGAAAACAAGTCAATTATCTTTCTGCAATCACAAGGTCTCATTTTCAATTATCTTTCCAATTTTTATGATTGTGTCTCTGTAGATTGGATATCTCTCTCCACATACATGGTTGCCACTTAGCTCCAGAATTCAGAAGTCAATCTTATAAAACTACTCACTCAGACTCATTAGAATTAATCTAAAATTTCCAAAAATGAGAAGTAAATTATTTCAATCTGAATAAGTGTCAAATCAATTGAGTTCAAAATGACATGGCCATAAAAAGATTAAAAGAAAGAAAGAGAAACTATTTCCCATTCCATTCAATGACAAAGACAGTTAACACAGAAGATTCATTTGTATGGGGCTGGAGAGACATGAGAAATGCATTTATGATTGTTTGATTAAATAAAAATTCCAGTGTACTATTTATGAAGAAATCATTATGTTCAATATTTTTAGTTAAATTAACCATTTATGATTGTCCTTTTCCTTAACACTTGGCTAATTCTTCCAAGGAAGACTTCTTGCTATTTGTGATAGCACTTAATTTAGTTCTTTTTCAAGAATAGATGCTCACCTGTCCATTTCACCAATTTACGTAGCAGGCTAAGTCTGTGGACATGCTTATTATGGTCCTAAGTAAATCTTAATCATATCTATAAAATGTACTGTTTAATCTAAATCACCTTCTTTTTTTAGGTATTTTTGGCTGAATACACAGGACCTCTGCTAATATATCTCCTCTTTTATTTGAGGATCCCATATATATATGACATGAAAGAGAGCTCTAGAAGATTACGTCACCCAGTAGTACAGTAAGTAATACATATACATGGAACATATAGATTAAGGAGGAGACAAACTAGTACAGACATTATGCTAATAAATATTTTTTGTAAACACAATTATAGTGGATTGAATTTTAGGGTAATATATTTTAGATAACAAGAAGTAATGTATGCATGCCAACTTTTAAGTTTATAAACAGGAACTATTACATAATATACTTAATACTTTAAGTATACCTTAAAGCAGAGGTAATTTCAGTTAATAATGATCACAATCAACAAGAGAAAAGCTTAATATTACAAAGTTGAGAGGCCATATATAGGACTCAAAATATTAATACTTCCCTAAAAACATGGGCAACATTGCGTAGGAAAGAAATAATGACTGAACTAATAAACTGGAAGAAAAAGGTTTTAAAAATTACAAAATTAAATTTTACTTTTAACCAGGACAGTTATCAAAGCAGAATATATAACTACAGTTCTTCACGTATTGTGGAAATAGTCTCCCTCTCTCTTTCTCTCTTCATATCAAATAACAAATTAAAGAGAAAGAATAATCATTCAAGATGCTACATTGACATGTAGAGTTAGAAATTTGTTAAAAAAAAAAAAGGAACCTGGGCAAATGACTAAACTCTAAGTGAATTAAAAAGCAAAATTCAGGTCATAAGGATGCTAGAAGACAGAGAATAATTTGACTCCTGGATTTCTCATCTCAGATTTGTCTTTCCTTCATTCTTAATTCTGTACTCCAGCCACAATTACCACCCTTGTCCTGACACCTACCATGCCCTTACACACCATCCCTCTTCCTCCATTGCCTCCCTCTTCTTTATTTTTTTCAAACTTCAAATAGAGCTCAATATTACTTAGTATTAGCCATTCCTATTCCTTCAATGAGAAATACGTTACTAAAATGTTTTTCCTTTATACAGTTTATTACTTTAAAATTATATATTTACATAGTCATTTGTGTCTTTCCCTCTATAGAGTTTAATTTCTATAACGGGTGTCTTTTGGTGCTCAGTCAATTTTGCTGCTTAACACATTACCTGATTTATAAAAAATACTCAATAGTAATGTTCTGTATGAATAAATACATGAACCAGTTACATGAAAATTTATTTTATATTAGGCACTTTTAGAGTATAAAAACAGAGGAACCTGATCTGGATGTGAGTTCTGAAATGGGCTTTTCTATGAAAGTTATGTTTGAACATTTTTCTTTGTTTTCTGAAGGGACGTGTCAGATTTTAACTAGTAAATCTGAGGAATCTTCATATGGAAATTATCTGTGGTACATAGTAGTTTGATGCTTTGTAGGAGCAGACAGAAAGCTAGGAGAGTAGAGGCACAGAGAAGCAAGGGGAGATTGGATCTCAGGGATCATAGTCAGGTCAGTATCTGGCAAGTTGCTCAGGGCCTTTTGGAATGTTAAAGTCTACCTTTCTTTTTCTTAAGTTAAGAGAATGCCCAATTCATTTAGAAAGTCTGGGATGGAGTGTTCATAGGTGAATGTAATTGCCCTCATTTTTTAGATCAAACATATAATGTGTGTACCAGATATATATCACAGCATGAAAAAAGAACACGTTTTTTTTTCCCCAGCAGCATTCTCAAAGGAATTGACCGACAGTTGGTTATTATTCTTAAACACAAACACAGCATATTTTATAACTTCTCAGTGATAAATGTATCTGTTCCACATTCTTCCTAAGGAGCAAATATGTGAAGTTTATATTAAATCATTCAGAGGAGATACACACAAACACACAAACTACTTTTGAAATTTGAGTGTCTAGTAGAGGTCAGGTCATCCCTCATATACCACACTCCATCTAAAAAAAACTCTAAAATCTTCTTTTTGTTGCCTTTCCTGAGCCCTTCTCAACTCCTGGAATCCTTCCACTGTGCCCTCTGCAATTCAAAGTCCACTGTTAGCAAATTTCTTATATTGTCAACCTTTTATCTGAGCATTGCCTTCATATTCTTCCTCAACAGAAACCTGGTACACTGCCTCCCTTGCAGCTCTATAAAGTGTCTTTTTTCACAGTCCTCATACCTTGAAACTTACTTGATGAAACATAAGGTATTTTCAAATATTACATTTGGGAAAAAGAGACCCAAGCCTATTTATGGATGTTCAATTAGTTTAGCACTGGAAAGAGAAAGAGTTGATGTTTGAAGGGAGGTCAACCATAATTAAATAGAATATTTTGGAATGAAATCAAACTTGGTAAGTGCAAAGTCCAATAATGTGCAAAGTGGTATATATCCAGATATTAAGTCATAGCTAGCTGCTATGCTAATATCTATGCCCTAATGGTGAAATATAAATTAAATATGTGAACTAATTTAATCATAGTTTAAATTAAAATTTCTCATTCAGTGCTCTGCTACATTGCTGGGCATAAGATAATTTTTCTGCTTTCTTACAAAATGGAAAATTCTACTACTCAAGTATTTATATAAATATTCTTCAAAAGAACCAAGAAGTTAAGAGAGATGCTGATTCTCTTACCAGTCCTTTGAACCCACATGCAACCTCCTATATCAGGATGTTTGTTTTTGCTTCTCTTACTGTCTAGAAAGCTCTGTCCCCAAATATCTACACTTTGTTTTCTCACTTCTTTCAGAATTTGTCTATTGTTCTTAGATATACACATCACACAGAACATGTCTCTCCCATAATAGGTGCACAATTATATTTTTATGAATTAATGAATAATGATCTATTCCCTAATGATTTAGCCAGGTTGGTTTGTTTTTGTTTGATTAATTATTTGTTTTCCCTAAAGTCATTCTTATTAATACCAGAAATCATTAATTCATTGTGTTTAATATAAACTTACAGTGTAGACTCAATGTTTGATTTTACATATTGTAAATGAAATGCTTATTTTTATGCTTAACCTTTATACATTTAAGTATATGATCTTTGATCCTTATTGATTTTCTTGAAAAACAATTATAGTTTTTGAAGTTTTACAGGTTTATTTATAATAAAATAGATGCATATTTTAATAGAAAATATTTTAAATATAAACAAGAAAACATGCTTCTATAAACCATATTTGACATTTACTTTTTAAATATTAGTTATATAAATGACAAGAAGAGGTGATATGTTAGAATAGCAACAAAAACAAAGCAACACAAAATACTGCAATATGTTAGGCAGTCAAAGACCAAACATAAAACAAACTAAACAAAACAAAAGCTGCATTGACTCCATAGGAAAGGAAATTCCAACTTTTTCAGTCTATGGTACTTGCTAAAGGACAATCAGACAATGAAAAAAGTATTTTGGATATTATAAAATGTCAAATGCATTGTAAGTATGTTTTGAATACTTTTAAAGTTGTAAATTTTCTGCTTCAGTCTTAAGGCATTTTGAAATGAGCATATTTACAATTATTATAATTATATATATATTCCTTGGGCAGATGTAAACATACAGTTAATGACTGTTGTTATGAAATATTTTGAGAGTCATCAGAAGTAAATTTATAGAAACTGTTGTTACAGTACTTTTATTATTAAATAAATTTAGAAATTTTCTAGAAAATAAAAATATCAAAAAAACTTGTGTTTTGGTTACCAGAAACAATATTTCCTGATAAATAGAAAGTTGTAGCATACAAATGAACCTATTTACAAAACAGAAATAAAGTCACAGATGAGAAAACAAACTTACGATTACCAAGGGGGAAAAGTGGGGGAAGGATAAATTGAAAGATTGGCATTGACATATACACACTACTATGTATAAAATAGATAACTAATAAGAACCTACTGTATAGCACAGGGAACTCTATTCAATACTCTGTAATGATCTATATGGGAAAGGAATCTAAAAAACAGTGAATATATGTATATGTATAACTGATTCACTTTGCTATACAGCAGAAACTAACACAACATTGTAAATCAACTATACTCCAGTAAAAATTAATTTTAAAAAAGATGTAACTTCAAAAATAAGAAAAAGGGACTTCCCTGGTGGTCCAATGGTTAAGACTTTGCCTTCCAATGTAAGGAATGTGGGTTCAATCCCTGGCCAGGGAGCTGAGATTCCCACATGCCTCGAGGCCAAAAAACCAAAACATAAAGCAGAAACAATATTGTAACAAAGTCAATAAAGACTTTAAAAATGGTCCACATAAAAAAATAATAAAAGAAAAAAAGAAAAAGAAAGTTGTAGTAAACTAAAAAAAAAAAAAAAATTAAAACATCTTATATATAAGGTGACCCAGATTTTTTGGAAGGGAATTTAATGTGTTTGTGTTTTATTTTCTTTCTAGCTTGGCCTGCTTCTGTCATTGTATACACTATATCCGATACCTTTTGGAAACCTTATTTGTTCACAAGGTTTCCGCAGGACATACACCTTTGAAAAATTTGATAAAGGTGGGAACTGATATGTTTTGTAATTTTAATTGTTATTGAGAAATTTTATGTATTGGATCATCTACATCATCATTAAATCATGTTTATTTCTCTCAAGCTTAGATTTTTCTATTCAGCTTTATCAGCATATCTTAAACATTCCGCTCCTGAAATGCCATTTCCTGAGCGATCTAGTTCATTGGAGCTGCCCTCAAACAATAACATTACATAAAATATTTGGCATGACCTTATGTTACAAGTTACATACTTTTAGGCACCTTTAATTTTGGAAATACTTAGCACTGAATTCAGATTAAGTGCCACTTGAAGAGGAAGAATCTCATATATAAACCCTCTTATAAATATACATTTGTGTGATTAAAATGATGATGCTACACCCTATAATTGTGATTGGTGTCAGTGTAATGACAATATCTTTGCTCTTCCCCAAAATGGTAAATACAAATGTTATTAACCATCAATTAACTATCAAGAAAACGGGAAATGTTCTGGAACATTGAAATGGAAATGTACATTAGATAACATGGTGTAATTCAGTTTTCCAACTCAAAGTAAAATTTATTTTAATTTTTTTCCAATTTAAAATTTAGTTTCAGAATGAATTATTTCTTTACTAAAATATTCCTGAGTTTTAGCAAATATCTGTTTTCTTAGAATTTCAACAAGCAGACATTCTATTGTTGTCATTATAATGAAACAGTAAACTCTAGAACTTTTACAAACCTCAAAAAATCATTTAGACTAGCTTCTCTTTTGAGAGAAGTTATTAAAATTCGTCATGTAAGATCAGCAACATAGCCTAGTACACCTAAAATGAGGCCATTTCCCTCTATAATCAATCAAGAAACATTATTACTAATGATTAAATAATTCATTCTTTTACTCATTTACTGTTGGAAAATAGCTGTTTATTATTTTTATTACTTCACTCCTATATACTACTTGATAGACAAAAGCTATTCTTGAAAAATCTTCATAAAATATATTGTTACATTTCTCTAAATCCTCATTTATATTAACAAGTGTTGAGCAAAGAAATGCATTTTCTTAGTGATATCAAATAGGTACTTTTAAAATGCTACTTTACTGAATGAAGAAGCATTCCATTTAACTAGCTTAGAAAATTTATAACATTTTTTATACCAAAATGCTGCAGTGTGGCATATAAATGTATGGGGTGACTTCAAATGATGTGATATATATATTATATATATATATATATATATATATATATATATATATATATATATATATTCCCTAACTTTTATTGTGTTTTATTTGTAGAGTTGTGCCTTTTATTGGGGATTCACTTCTTGGATTGCCTACTACATTAATCACCCACGGTATACACCACCATGTATGTAGAATTTATTCTTCTATACCCATACTAAATTCCCAACATCAAAACTCTGTTCTAAACTACATAGAGATAATGAACGACATGGCACATATAGAGGAATAAGAAAATAATGTCAATTTTAAATTGCTTTCATAATACTCCATTAAATTTTTATGTAGGCTTAAAAGATCAAATTTGACTGACATATTTTGATTTATTTTCTTTCCATAGAAACTCTAGCAAAAAATGTAAGTTGATTATAAACCTTGAAAATGACAGACAGTAAAATGAAAGAGTAAAGATGAAAAAGAAACATGCCATATAATCACATAATCATGTACAACCATCAGGATTTTTAAAATAAATAATTAAATTATTATTTTAAATATAACTTCAAAAGAAAAAAATAGAGGCTTTTTTTTCCTGTGACATATTGTTCTCTATTTATAACTTTATTAAATGTCTTGTCCCTTGACTCAGATGAAGTAATTTAGTGAACTGCACACTGGAACCAAATCTAAATCCTCAGCTCCTTATCTTGGGGGAAACATACCTGTCCTGATCAAAGAATTACATTTCTTTTATCTTCTGTGGACCTTTCTCTTCTCAGCTTTTACTGTAGCTCACAAGGCACACACAGCAGAGCCCTATTGTTATGTGTTGACATTTCATATTTAACTGAGAGTTTTTTGTTTTTTGTTTTTTTGCGGTACGCGGGCCTCTCACTGTTGTGGCCTCTCCCGTTGCAGAGCACAGGCTCCGGACACGCAGGTCCAGAGGCCATGGCCCAAGGGCCTAGCTGCTCCGCAACATGTGGGATCTTCCCGGACTGGGGCACGAACCCGTGTCCCCTGCATTGGCAGGCGGACTCTCAACCACTGCGCCACCAGGGAAGCCCCTGAGAGTTATTTTTTGTGGTCTATTTCTAGTTTATAAAGTTTGAAAATAAATGGATATAAATGATGTATTCAAGCTTTATTTTAGATTTTATAAAATAACATAAATCTTAAAGACATTAAAATAAATTAATATCTTTTCTTGAAGCACTGACACAGAGAATTACATTATTCAGGGTTTTTGCCAAAATCAGCAAATCTAGTTCAGCAATCACAGTAAATGATTGCAATGTTCAGAACTTTAACTCTTCTAAATACTAACAAATTAACTATGAATATTGAAGGAGAAAATTCCCTGATCTCACAAAACTCTAGCTGATTTTTAAAAATATTTTAACAGAAGATGTACCTTCTAAGTTTAGAACATGAACAGAAAAATTTTTTAAAAGATATTTTTTATCCATAGTATGTTTAAAAAGAGGAGCCTCTGAAAAATGCTACATTCATATATCTGATACAAAATAATAGAGGTTAACTGTGTCATATATGCAAAATATTTATGGAACACTTATTGTTTGTCAAGAACTGTAAAATTGCTATTTCTTTTGTAATTAGAAACAATATTATTATGTAGGTGTTAATATTCCCCATTATATATTAGGAAAATAAGGCTCTGAAAGTTTAATTTTACTGTGCTTAAGACTCTTAAATGAATATGATGTAAGTAGGACTCAAATAATGTGAAAATATATAGAGCATTACAATACCTATTCCAAGTGGAGGGTGAATATCATATACATGCACTGCATGCTTTGCATGGCTCTGATATGCATGGATTTCAGTTTTTATGGTTTATTTAAATAATACCAGCCCCTAAAACCATGCTTCAAATTCAGTTACCACATACGCTAATTGTAATTTCACAATTGCAGCTAGCTCTTTAGTCCACATATCACTCTATAAATAATGGATGCACATCATGGTCAGTGACATCTGATGGTGGTTGATAACTGCACATCTCTTATTCAGTTCACTCACAACCAGCAAATAACTGGAACAATTGTGGAGTCTGGGAAGTCCAAGATCAAGGTGCTGGCAGATTGGGTTCCCTGGTGGGGACTCTCTTCCTGACTTGCAGATTGCTCCCTTCTCACTGTGTGCTCACGTGGTGGAGAGAGAGAAAGCAAGCTCTCTGGCATCTCTTCTATTAAGGACACTAATTCCCATCAAAAGGGCCCTAACCTCATGACCTCATCTAAACTTAATTACTTCCCAAAGGTCCATCTCTAAACACCATTATATTGAAGATTGTGGTTTCAACATCTAAATGTTGAGAGGCACCATTCAGTCTATAGCAATAGTGGTGAGGGGCCTAGGATAATTAGCCCACATTGCAGGCAAATAATGGGATCTAAGTTGTCATGTGATTATGACATTTGTTAGGTTTTATTTTTTCCTTAGAATTTCACTTTTCTGCATAAATGCTACAAAAAGTGCGATCCTTGCATTCATTATCTCTGCCTAAGATTTTTAAAGATTGTTCTTCCCCTTTTATAACTCTTTGATTAGAATTTATAGAGTAAAATTTTTGATTATATATTAGATTGTAAAAATCCAATGCTGTTCCTTCAAAGTAGAACTAGTACAAACTACACTATCTTTATTTTTTAATTAATTTTATTGAAGTATAGTTGATTTACAATGTTGTGTTAGTTTCTGCTGTGCAGCAAAGTGAATCAGTTATACATATACCTGTATCCACACTTTTTTAGACTCTATTCCCTTATAGGTCATTAGAGTATTGAGTAGAATTCTCTGTGCTATACAGTATGTTCTTATTAGTTATGTATTTTATATATAGTAGTGTATATATGTCAATCCCAATTTTCCAATTTATCCCTCCCCACATTCCCCCTAGGTAACCATAAGTATGTTTTCTACATCTGTGACTCTATTTCTGTTTTGTAAATAGGCTTATATGTGGAATCCAAAAAAAAGAAAAAAACGGTACAAACTACATTATCTTTAGATGAGATGAACTAAACCTGAAAACATAGATAAGTATAAAAAAATTTTAAATAAAAATTTTAAAACTAGATACTTAAAAACCTATTCCTAAATAACTATTGAATTTAAAAGTAAAAATACATTACAGAAAAGACAATGACAAAGTGACAAAAGAGTAACCAGTACATATCAGAGCTTTTTTAGCCAAGTAGTTATAATCTTATTAAATAATCATATTTAAGGAAAATGAAACAAACATACTAATTAAACAAGTTAAAAATTCCTTTATATTAAAACACTGTACTCAAATTATATGCTGCATTAAGTTCAGGTACTTAAGAGTTGTAGAATAGTTGAGCCAATTTTTAAATTATTTCCCTTGAAAATTTTCTTTAAAACCTGAATGCTTACAATGTAATCTTCCTTCATTTCATCCTCACAATTAGAAGAAACAGTGGTTGTATTTTTTATGCGTGTTTAATTTTTTCATCATATTTTTCTGTGCTTTCACTTTGTATATGTTCTTTTGACTTACATACTCAAGTGTTTAATTCAGGATATTTTGTCCTTACTACAGATATGATAATTAATTTTCCGTTATTTTTATGTTGTCATAATTTACATTGTGCTTTGCCCCTTACATCAATTGGGTTTTTTTTTCACCTCTTTCTGTATTCTCTACACTAACAGTTTCACATTTTTTATAGCCCTATTCTCAACAGATCTGACTGCACAAAATAAATAGCATTTGCACATTTACACACACAAAGTACTTAAATGAAAAACAACATATTGGTATGTATTTCCAACGCATATACCATTAGGGAGGTCACTTTACATACTTGAACAATATTTAAAATAAATAAGAAAAATATATTATCATAATTGGACTGCCCAATGGCAGGAATATTCCATTAACCATAAACTGGAATGAATATGTTCAGGAAGTTTAATACAAAAATATTTAGTATCAAAAACAGTCAAGGAAAAATGACCTATATTTTTGCCTATCTAAATGTGAAATATTATACAAATTATAAAAACATTATATAAGGTTTTAATGGTATCTAACATTTTTTCTAGAAAGTTTATTTCAAATTATATTATCTGTAACTTTTTTTGGAAATAAATATAAAAATACTTTAAAATTACACTCTTTGGCCCAGTACCTTTATACCACATCATTATTTTTTCTCATGAAAAAATTGAAACAAGGCATATCTTCACAGTCTTGATGAAATGTTCTGAACCCTCTCATCCCTGTGTTAATATCTATTCATTTTTTCAGATAAAAGTTCAGTCATGTACTCAAAGTTCTCCCTGATCTCCCTGATTACAACAAATCTTTCTTTTTAGCTCTTATATTAAATATTGCATAGATCCTTCTCAGTAACACATTAAAGTTGCATGCTTTCATTTGTTAGCGTGTGATGAGTATTTGTTTCCTTGTCAGAAAATAATTTCTATTAAGATAAGGGCTGCATTTGTGTTTATTTATAATTAATTTATCCACAGTCACACAGCCTGCCATATAAATTACTAAAAACTAGTGTTGAATTAGTGAAGTTTAGTCTAGTAGTAGATACAAATTTTTAAAAATTATGCTCTATAGGGATGAATACCAACTAATTATTATGATTTAGCTAGAGAAAAATATTTAATTATATGGCAAAATGTGTATAACATAATATTAAGGGACTAAGTGATTATAAAATAATTCTATCAAATATGGTAAAAGTATATAACAAATATGTATATTTCCAAAGGGAAAAATCTGAATATTAACTGGTTTTCCATGGATGAATTTTATTTTCCCTTTACACTTTTATGTCTTTCAAAAATGTCTCCATTAATATATTTTATTTTATAATAATATATATGTACTTTATTAAAAAAATTCCAATACATGTACATGTTTTACATATATCCATGCATAAATACTTATATAAAATTTAACTATATTACCCTCTTAAGTTTCTAGCCCATGGAAATAGAACTTAAATAAAAGATTTATATGGAAAGATGTTTGAAACAGTACTATTATTTATAAAATTAAAGTAATTCTAATTATGCAGCAATTGGATAATATTTAATGTTTTAAGACTAGCCACATTATACATTGTGATGTAGTTTCTATCATACCTTTGACCACGAATATTTAATAATATCGTAAAAGTCTTTAAATATATTCTTATGTAAAAAACCCGATTCAAAATGAGTATTTACATTAATTTTTATTTGTAGATGTGTTTATATAAATAAATGCAATTTACATAAAACTAGAAGAAATGCAACTGTTAATACAGATAATGAGCTTATTAGATAATTTTATTTTCCATTATTTTTGTATATTCCAAATTCTCCTCTATAAACAAGGTGAATTTAGAACTCTGTTTCAAATTCCATTTTGTTCATTACTCTTTATATGATTTGGCAAGTTATATAAAGTATAATTTTTTACTGTAAGGTGAGAACAATAATATTTGCTTCATGTGTTTGTTTTTATGGTGAAAATATATAAAACACTTAAAATATTGCCTGTTGCAAAACATCAATGCAAAAATAAAAATTACTATTATTAGCATTTTTCTTTTTATTGTTGAACATTTAAAAAGAAGAGATATTATTGAGTGCAATTACACACTAGGTCATACTAATATGCTTTTAAAATGACAAACAAGGTATATTAAATCTGTTTTCAAATAGTTTAATAATAAAAATTATAAATAGACTCCATTTATATTCTAAATATCATTAGGTCACTAGAAGATAAGTATACATAGAAAGCAAAATATTGTCATCTCTTTAGATTGCAAAAGTATCATTCCAAAAGGTCAGATAGTACATATCACATATCACATAGTACTGTTTATTAGAGGGTAGGATATCCAATAAACCTTTCCTGAATTATATCTATAGTTTGCCAATCCAAAAAATGAGTGTTTACATAACATCTTCTTCTGCTTTCTAGCATTTGGAAACAGGCAAGTCACAGTATCTGCTATCAATTTTCTGGTATGTATTATTTATATAATTTGCTATTCATGCTCTAGTTGTGACATTATTAAGCATTCAAATAGATTGCATTTAAGGATTTGTCATGTAGAAAATATGATTTATTTTTATATTATATGCATAATGGCATTAAATTAAATAAATCAAATAACTTCCCATAATCAAGTCATTAGCTCTCTAAATCTTTTCATCAAAATGTTCTACTCATCTATAAAGGATGATTAGAATTATTTGAAATATAGTAAAATTTGGGGGAAAAATTAAACTCAGTAATTCTTCCAATTGTCTGCACATTTACCAACTTACAAACTGCTAAAAGCAGAAAGTTTTACAAGTCTACCTGATGATTATGCAGAAAACTCTGGCGTAATTATTAAGTAATTCTGAATGAAAACAAAGTCTACTTTTGTGAATGAAACAGGGCTCTATACTAATTGTCCTCAGTCCAGTTCTTTAGATCATTCTATTTAACTTCACATATGCATTGTCTGAATCTGATACAAATCAATCTGACTACAAAATATTCTTTATTATTTCTGAAATGCATTATTTTATTAGATATATATTTAGCTCCACATGCCATATAACTCCATGATTTCATTCTTTAGTCGTGTTTTCCCTCATTCTTGCCCTTGATAGATTAACTTTCATTATTCCTGTCCCTGATACATTAATAAACACCCATGACTCACGTACATGACAAGATCCTTTGTGAAGTTTGTATTGAACAACTTATACCCCACCATTTCATACAAGGAACAGATTATACACTACACTTTGTAAAAAGCTCTCATATGAACCTCTATGTGTATGTGTGTGTAAATACACATAGATATATATGTATATAGAATTAATAATTTAGTTAATAACATCCACTACTGTGTTGGCTCTGAGAGGGGCAGGTTATGCTTTTATCTTTTTAGCACCTAGTATTGTACAAGTGTACTCACCACTTGCTTGAATAAATTACAAATTATTTTATTTAGAATTTTAAAGCAAATAGTTTGTAAATATATCACTGCCTTTTACTTTTCCATGTGTGCATATTGTTTATAGTCAGCAATCTTGCAATTCATTTATTTTGATGCCTTCATTGTTAACCTATGTTGAACCAAGTCTAATGTTCTCTGTGTATTAACTACTCAGTAAATGTGAGCAAATGGAAGAATAAATTGATGAGTGAACAAAATAATAACCACACACTTGCTATTTATTCAGATATGTATTTAGATTAATATCTGATTGTTTTATTTTTCCTCCTTAAGATATCTCCTACTTTTTTTTGCAACTCATTTACTGTCATTTATTTCATTGTAAATATTTACACAGCTCCCATTTTATATAATATTTTTGATTTCTTCCCTTTTCTCAAATGTGATATGGTTATAAATCCATGGCTCTGGTGTGAAAGAAAAATTTTAACTTTTTAAAACACTATATGTCATAATAGTTATAATATTTTTCTTAAAAAGTGAAAAGATACATAATTGGAAATAATCAAAATTCTAATAGTTTGCTATGTACATTTTCCCCTAAAGATTTTTTTAAAATATGCCCTTTTTATTAATATACTAGTTCTTCCTTCTCATACATGCCTTTATTAGTCAGTGCTATTTTATACATTATCCACTGGAAAACATTTATTAAATAATAACAAGAAGAATTAGGCAAATAGGAAAACTTTATCACAGTTGCTGTCTTATAGGAGCCAAGGCACCAAACTACACAAATACCAATTAATAGTAGCATAGACTATGTCCAATACAGACGTACTAGGTAAATGTAAGAACTTTAATTCCACATTTCAAAGCAACATAAGTTCCACTGTGACTCTGTTAAAATTGTAAATTGTGATGACAAATTTAAAAGGCCTTCTAGCATAACCCTCCCAGACTTCAGACAAGACTACAAAGCTACAGTAATCAAAACAGCATGGTACTGGCACAAAAACAGACATATAGATCAATGGAACAGAACAGAGAACCCAGAAATAAGCTCCCACACCTACAGTCAATTAATCTTTGACAAAGGAGGCAAGAATGTATAATAGAGAAAAGAAAGTCTCTTTGGCAACTGGTGTTGAGAAAGCTAGACAGTGTCATGTAAATCATTGTAGTTAGAACGCTCCCTCACACCACACACAAAAAATAAACTCAAAATGGCTTTAAGACTTAAATATAAAACATGACACCATAAGACTCCTAGAAGAGAACATAGGCAAAAGATTCTCTGACATAATTCGTAGCAAAGTTTTCTTAGGTCAGTCTCCAAAGGCAGTATAAATAAAAGCAAGAATGAACAAATAGGACCTAATCAAACTTATAGGTTTTTGCACAGTGAAGGAAACTATAAACAAATGAAAAGACAACCTATGTACTGGGAGAAAATATTTGCAAACAATGCAACAGACAAGGGCTTAATTTCCAAGATATACAAACAGCTCATACAACTCAATAACAACAACGACAACAAAATCAAAAAACAACCCAATCAAAAAATGGGCAGAAGACCTAAATAGACATTTCTCCAAAGAAGACATACGGATGGCCAAAAAACACATGAAAAGATGCTCAACATTGCTAATTATTAAAGAAACACAAATGAAAACTACAATTATGTATCACTTCACACCATTCAGAATGACAATCATTCAAAAGTCTACAAATAACAAATGTTGGAGAGGGTGTGGAGAAAAGGGAATCCTCCTACACTGTTGGTAGGAATGTAAATTAGTGCAGCCACTAGGGAAAACAGTATGGAGGTTCCTTAAAAAACTAAAAATAGAGGTACCATATGATCCAACAATGCCACTCCTGGGCATGTATCTGGAGAAAACTCTAATTCGAAAAGATACATGCACCCAATGTTCACAGTGGCACTATTTACAATAGCTAAGACATGGAAGCAACCTAAGTGTCTATTGACAGATGAATGGATAACAAAGATGTGGTATATAAAATGGAATATCACTCAGTCATTAAAAATAAAATAGTGCCATTTGCAGCAACATGGATGGACCTAGAGATTATCATACTAAGTGAAGTAAGTTAAACAGAGAAAGACAAATATCATATGATATCACTTTTATGTGGAATCTAAAATATGATACAAAACGGAAACAGACTCACAGACCTAGAAAACAAACTTATGGTTACAAAAGGGGAGAGTGGGGTGGGGGAAGGGATAAATTAGGAGCTTGGGATTGGCAGATGCAAGCTACTGTGTACAAAATAGATAAACTACAAGGCCCTAATGTATAGCATGGGGAAATATGTTCAATATCTTGTAATAAACTATAATGGAAAAGAATAAAAATAAGTAAATATAATTAAAAGGCCTGCTAATCCTGGAACTTCTTAATGTAGGCAAGACACATTGAACTTTTACTAATAAAATATGATAGTAAGATATACATTTTAGGAAATTGATTCTAATACAGAATATAACAACTAGTGAGTTTATTGAGCTTGTATATAATCACCTAAATTGAAGATTCCTACCATATTCTTATGAGCATAACACCCTATAGTTCAAGGTTAAATTTTTCATTCATAATAACTGAAAACATATGTGTGAGTTTCAGGTTTATCACAAATACATATGTGCAAACAGTTTAGAAAAAATAAGCAAACTGTTTTTAAGTCTAATCTATTTTAAATTATTTTATATTAAAATTACCAGTATATAGTAGAATCAATTATATAGAAGAAACAAAGGGGAAATTCGTGGGTCAATCTTGTATAATACAAAATTCAACCAGAAAATGTGTATCCTATTTGCAAGTGCTAATGTTTTTGCTAATAAAATGTTATGTTTGCAAAACTTCATGTTCTTCATTTATTGATCTATACACTCTTTCAACACAGAAGAAGAAAAGTATTATTCATTAAAGTTGGTTTACCTTCTGTAGTTATGTAGAGCCAGATTACCACTTGGTAAGAAGATAATGTTAGAACTGTGTTGAATATGATTACAGTTAATTCTTAATTATTAATGGATGGATCATCCCTTTTGCAGACTAACCATTAACAATTATAACTTTTTCTTCTACTCCCTCCATTTTCTTTCTACTAATATTCTGAGTTCCCTAATACACTAAACAAAATATGTCAAGCAAAACAAGACACTTCACAATGTGTACATAATATATTCCAAAATTAGGTAATGATTCTTTGTGGAAAATCTGATTTTGCTGAGTTTTGACATGTTTAAACTATGTCATGTTTAAACATGTTTAAACTATGTTCTAAGAAGTATTTTATCACCCCTCTTTTTGTATAAATTCTTTTTGACTTGCAACACAATTTACTTCCCTTGAATATATTCTGGTATCACAAAATCTACAAGGAAAAAATCAAATATGGAAAATCAATTATATGCAACTCTGTAAGCACTTTAGAATATCTCTCTACAAAACTTTTAGATGTAATTTTGATTTTTCTGCTGCAAATATTGTTGAGACACACTATAATCCAGGCTCTTCATATTTCTATGATTCCCCTAATTATCCTCTGAACCCAACTTCACCCACAAAACACCAAAATTACCATTGCAAAACAATATATATTTTACATAAATAATAATCTTGTTTCCTTTATCCATTCTTTCTTTCAACTTTATTTTTGCTCTCCAGAAGCAACTGATTGTCAATTCTTTGTACATTGAGCATTACATCAGAAAAGAATTTTTTTTCTTGCTTTTCTTACTCTCTTCAATAATGTACAAAATGGGAGGAATAGATAATAATGCATAAGACATGGTTTGAAAAGTGGTGACATTAATTTTTCTCCGTGGTTTTACCTCTGTGTCCTCATTCTCACAATTAGTTATTCACTCATTTAGGTTGAGTTTGTTTTCTCATTATTAAAATGCAAATACTCTTAGAGAAATAATAAATTAGGCTCTTATCAAGAAGTCACACCTGCTCTTGTAGCATTTAGCTGAAAAGGACATTGTACATAGTACAATGATTTTTGATTAGGGGAGAGGATTCTGGGAATGATATATCATAGCTTTTAATAAGGGTGGAGGAGAGTGGGTTCCTGCTGTGGAAACCACAGAAAGGCTAGTGAAGTGCTTGTGAGTATTTAGTATTTGTGGATGAGATGAATGAGGGGAAAAAAAGATGTACCACAGTTAAATATTTTCAGCAATTTGCTCAGATTTGGTCATTACAATTTTTTTCTGATCCTCTGCCAACTCTTGAGAGATACGAATAAAATGATTTACATTTACTCCTTACTGCAGACTTAAAATCTAGGACTCTGTTTTCTTATCATTTTCACTTCTTCTCAAAGCCCCTGAAATATCTGACATAAATAATAACATAAATAGGAATCAACATTTATACCTAAATTTGAGCTCACTTCTTCTTAAATAACTTATTTAGAAAACTAGTTTTAAGAAATTAATGATATAAAATTAATACATATTATATTTTGCTATTTCATTATAATTTGTTATAATTGTTGTTGTTTTTCAGCTAAAACTGACTTACTCCTAATAACAGTAGTGATTTAAAATAAAATCAGCAGTTACTATAACCATAAAAATTATCATCTTGATATATAATTATCAAAATATATAATTATAAATTATATATAAATATATAATATCAAAGCTAATGTAAAAGAATCCCCAAAATAATGACAAGTGTTTTAACAATAATTAACTACATAGTATATATTTATTTAAAAAAATAATATTTATTTAAAAAATTCTACTCTATTGTGCTATTCTTATACTATATTGTTATGCTATATGTGCACACTCTTTTGTTATACAATATTTCATGAAAGCTCTATGGATTAAAACAATTCAGATATCCCCAAAATTGTGGTAATGAGATGGATCAGAGAAATAAAATATTTTTAAACATTAAATCAATTCCAAAATCAGACTTCGGGTTACAATTTATGAGTGAAAATATCCTCTCCTATAGCAAAGTTTAGGCAATAAACTATTAGTCTCATGCAAAAAATAAATTACTAAAAGAACTAGTAAAATTTATCATTCATATCATACAATAATATAAATATGATGTCTGAAATTTTTTAAAAAATCTTTCAGTTTTTCATTTTCAAAAGTATATTGGTTAAAGCAAAGAAAATACGATGGAGCAAAGACAGTCATAAGTGGTGCTGAAATGACTAGACATTCACATGCCAAAAAAAAAAAAAATCTAGGCCTAGAACTTATACTCAACACAAAAATTGACTCAAAATGAATCACAGACCTAAATGTGAAACACAAAACTATAACATCCTTAGAAGATAACATAGGAGAAAACCTAGATGACTTTAGGTATAGCAATGACTTTTTAGATACAACACCAAAACACAATACATGAAAGCAATAAGTGGTAAGCTAATTTATTAAAATGTAACACTGCTATGCAAAGACAATGTCAAGAGAATGAGAAGACAAGCATAGACTGCGAAAATAATTTGCAAATGACACATCTGATGAAATACTGTTATCCAAAATATAAAAAAAAAAACTCTTAAAACTCAACAGTAAGACAAACAACTTGATTAAAAGATTGACCAAGACCTTAACCAATATTTCACAAAAGAAGATATACAGATGGCAAATAAGCATATGAAAAGATGCTCCACATCATCTGTCATCAGGGAAATGCAAATTAAGACAACATGATACCACTATACACCTATAGAATAGCCAAAATCCAAAACACTGATAACACCAAATGCTGGTGAGGATGTGGAACAATGAGAACTATCATTCACCGCTGATGAAAATGGCACTGCCATTTTAAAAAGACTGACATTTCTTACAAAACTAAACTTACTCTTACCATGTGATCCAGCAATCATGCTCCTTAGTATTACCCAGAGGAGTTGAAAACATATGTCTATACAAAGCCTTGCACAGGGATGTTTACAGCAGCTTTATTCATAATTGGAAAAATTTGGAAGCAGTAAAGATATCCTTCAGTAGGTGAATGGATAAATTGTGGTATATCCAGACAATGGGATAGTATTCAGTGTTTAAAAAAAAAAAAAGAGCTATCAATCCATGAAAAAAATATGGAGGAACCTTAAATGTATATTTAAACCAATCTAAAAAGCTTATATACTGTATGATTCCAACTCTATGATATTCTGGAATAGCCAAAGCTCTGGTGACAGTAAAAAAAAAAAGTCAGTGGTTTCCAGAAGTTGGGGGAGAAGGATGAACAGGAGGAGTACAGAGGATTTTTAGGGCAGTGACAATACTCTGTATGATACCATAATGATAGATAAATGTCACACATCTGTCCAAACATAGAATGTATAACACCAAGCAAACTGTAATGTAAACTGTGCACATCGGTTGATAATGATGTGTCAATGTAGGTTCATCAAATGTAACAAATGTACCAGTCTGATGGTGGGTGTTGATAATGAAGGAGGTTATGCATGTATTGGCAGGGAGTCTGTAAATCTCTGTAACTTCTCCTCAATTTTGCTGTGTACTTCACACTGCTCTAAAAAAATTGTCTTAATGAAAAAAAATCATAGGTTGGTATTCATATACTTTCTGTTAAACCAATAATTAATATATTGAATATATTTCTTCTGAAACACATGTATATTATCCTTTTTAAAAAATGGAATAAACAAATGGAATCACATATAAGTGGGTTTCATAATTAAAGAGTAGAGATTAGGAATTAGAATAAAGTTCTATAATTTTATGATCATAGTAATATAAATTATCATAAGTTATGACTTAATGAATGCTGAGACAGTATATTGGCTTATAGTATCAAACAGTATTTCAGTGTATGTGATATACCTTATCCCTTAAAGTAGAAACTAACTCTCCAAAAGGAAAAAAAAAGAGAAACTAACTTCCCAAGATCAGAGGAGTTGATATATTTTACAGGTGAAACTTTTTGTAATTATATATTTAGCCTAGATTTTCCTTATTTTTGAAATGTTTATTAAGGTAAAATAAATATAACAAAATTATAATTATTGTTATTATCATTATTATAGAGAAAAAATAGCCGAAACTCAAGCTTAAGAGTGTTAGAAATATTTTAGCAGATTCTGTTTCATATAAATTAGTAAAATGATTATCACATTGCTTAAATGATAAAGTTATAAGATATTAGAACTGCCAGTAATTAATAATAATGCATATAAAAATGTAGGGATAACATATGCAGAAAAAAGATAGATTATGGTCATCCTCTAAAAATATTATGAGATCACAGAATAAAGGTTACTTGTTTTTGCTGTGGAAACTAAAAGTATTTTAGTTTGATAATATGACAGCCTGACTACTTGATTGATGGCTACAAATTCTATATTAGGGCATTTGTCTGCTGTTGTTTGTTTTTCTAAGACACATCACTTTCACTATTTAAAGCAGAGAATGCTTAACATGATGAAACTTGTTAGGAAGAGCAAGATATACATCTCCCTTCAAGTTGGTCTCCCTGGAACTTTTGTTTTGGTCATTGGCCACTGGCATCTTTGCTACAATGCCAACATGCTATGACTGAGTCACAATACAACCATCTCCCCTTATCTGTGGGGGATACATTCCAAGGCTCTCACTGAATGTCTGAAACCTCATATAGTACTGAACCCTATATATATCATGTATTTTTTCTTAACATACATAACTATGGCTAAGTTTAATTTATAAATTAAGCACAGCAAGAGAATGTCAGAACAGATTAGAATGGCCTGAGATTTCATCATGCTGCTCAGGATGGAGGGCAATTTAAAACATACAAATTAATATCTGTAATTTTCCATTTAATATTTTTGGACCTCAATTGACTGTGGGTAACTGAAACCACAGAAAGTGAAACTGCAGATAAGGGGGAGGGGCTACTGTGCCTAGTATTAAACAATAAGAATCTTACTGCTGAAATTTTATATATTCTGATACAATCATGTCTTTCAACCTGAAAACAGTAGAACTTAATCAGGAATATTTTCAGAAAAATCTGTGGAGTACAATGTGATGCATGATATGTCACTTCTAATATATTAACCAAAGTGCTTTGTGGTTTATTAAAATTTAACATTCCCCACATTGTACATTGTTAAATGTTTAGGCGTACTGATTAAAAATAAAATTGTAATCTCAACGAACTGAGAGTACAAAGGGTGCTGAAAGAAGTAAAAAGGCTTTCATTACATTCTGAATCAAAACATTTTTTAAATGATGATTTTTTCCATGTAAAAACTGTGATTTTTTTCAATTCTGTTAGCTGGAAATTTCATATTTCTTATTTATTCACCTAATGATAACTCTGAAGAAGAGAGTGGACTATTGAATCATTTTTCAAATGAATGCTACTGTGAAGCAACAAGTAGTCAATAAAGTTTTTATAAAATCAAGCACAAATGAATATTTTAAAATTTACTTTAAGCCACCCATATGCATCCAGGTACAAGTCTATTTGAATTTTTATCATTTACCATTCTAATGTTCTTTCTCACTTAAAACATTTTACCTAGTGGTTTCTTTTACTTTTAATTGTGGTAAAAATAAAAATATCATAACATTTACTATCTTAACCATTTTTAGTGTACAGTTCAGTAGTGTTATGTATATTCATACTGTTGTGCCATAGCAATTTTAAAATCTAGCCCATCTTGTTCTTCACAACTAAAGCAATTTTGGTAATATCTGTGGGTTGCTTATATTTTGGATAGCATAACCCGCTATTAATAACGTAGTATTTATATATTGAATACATACTTTGCATTGAATCAGGTAAGGTGTATATGACAGACAAAGGAAACAGTCCTATCTTCAGAGGCTACATGTTGCAAATTCAAACAGTATTAGCCCAGGAGATATTGTTAACCCTGAAGCTTCTTAGAGGGTCATAGTTGTCTACTAAACAGGGACAACTAGTGGAGTGTACATGATTAAGGGGTCAGGTGACAGACAAGCAACAAGTGACTTTGTGGGGCAGTACTGCTTACAATACATTTTCTAAACTGAGCTGAAACCAACCAGGAACCATACTACTACCCTTGCAGTGGAAGGGTTGCTACTGTGTTAGTAAACCTGGAATATATAAACCTATGCCAAATATATCTTTCAGTGATACGGCTTGTCTCTTCATGCTGTGAAAATTTACCTATTGTATCAAATACAAAGCAGATAATCAACAGGACCAGATTAACAAGGCAATTTGAACATAACTATCAAAAGGGATCAAGAATACCTTCAAAATCTCTACCTCAATGTAACTCATTCCTTTGATTCTACATATGTCCACAGCAGCTTCTTTCATTGTTAAAATACAAAATTTCTTCTTCTTACAGTTAGAGTAATAGTATATTTTTGGATCTTTAGAATCAATATGTTACATGGATATTTGTATATCTAAAAATGTATTTTTAAAAAAGACAAGTATATCACACTGAAAAGGTTGAAATGTTTTGCAGATTTGTGAAGCTGGAAATCATTTCATCAATGTAGTGTTGGCTCATCCCAATCACACAGGTTAGTCACTTTTTTTAATCTCCTCTAGAGTGAATTATGCTAATTGTTATTTTTTAAAGCAATAGTTGGAAACATTTAAGATTAGTATTCCCCAATTATTGCTCTTTTATGCCTAAGTTTTCAAAATATTTGAACTATATTATATTCCCTAATTATGGTTTCTCTAAAGTGAAGTGTGCATGTACAAACACAAACACACACACACACACACACACACACACAATCTCTCTGTCTCTCTCATTTAAATATATGAAGAAACAAACATGATTAAGAAGTAAAGAAGTATGAAATCCTTTGATGAATATCCACATTTCTTAGGTTAACTTTCAATTCTTAATCTAATTTGCACAGTATGTTACAATCCCACTGTATTTCAAATGACTTCTTAAACTTTTTCTAATAAAAGTGAATTTTCTCTGACAAATTCAACGGCAGTGAAATAGCAATGTTTGGGAGAACATTTTGAATTTACTGGTTTGCCAAAAGATTTGAAAAAATTTACACTGTCTATATAATTTAAAGGTATTTTTGGTAAATCAATACTCTCATTCAGGTTAAATTATAGGTAGGGATTCGCAATGGCTTACTGTACATTGTACATAATTTAACTGTAATTTCCAATAGCAGTGGTCAACATTTGGATTTCATGTTTTTATCAATCTAGTTGCAAATATAAAGTTGTGTCTGTCTCTTCAAGTTTGTTTTAACTTGAATCTACCTGAATTTCTTAACATTTTCTTGTCTTGAACAGTTCTGGCAGGCTGGGGAAATATATGAAACACTTTCCAGAATATTTTTTTCTATAATACATAAAATTACAAAAGAAATTTATTATATTAGAATATTTGTGAACACATAAAAGCTGTAATATTATATATAACATAAATGTTTTGATTCCTACATTACATAACACTTTGATCAGTACCATATTGATAACCATAAATTATATATATGGAAATCTAAAACAACTGTAATATTATTTGAAAATATCTCTGCCTGAAAAAAATTAACAGAATAATGCAAATAGTATTGTGTTTTGTTGTCTGCATTTGTATTGAAGTAAATCTTGCATTTTATTTAGAGGTTAAATGCCATTTTTATCTAATCCAAATTCATAGATCTACTGATTTCTCTTTGGAAGTATGTGAAGCCCAGATGAAAAGCTTCTGATAGTCTGATTTTTTTAAGTATAGAAGCAGAACACAACACAATTTTACAAAAATGCTAACATTGCCAAAGTTATGAATATCACAACTTTTAGTCTTGACCCTGACTCTCTAACTGTGACTTTGCTCAAGTTTCTTCATCTATCTGGTATATGCAGTCATTACTTGAAAATGAAAATTTTAAATCATCACGTTTTCAAAGTCAAACTTTGGAAATGTTTATGTGAGAAAGACTTTTCTATGTGTGTGTGTATGCTTTTACTCCACCCTTTACCTTGCTTTGTATGTTGCTCTTGCCAACTCAGAAGCCAATCTAATCTTCCCTCCTTGATTAATTGGCTTGGTCTTTTGCCTCTAGACTCAAGATACTTTTTCTTTATCACTGAAGTCTATTAATTTTGTACAGAGTTTTGCAGGATGTGTCTTAGATTTGATAATTCCAGATCAATTTTCCCAGAGACATGATGTAATCTTCTAGTAGGCTGACTCATGTCTTTGTTTTAATTCTAGAAAGTTTTCTTGTATTATAGTTGAAAATTTGGTTTGTTACATTGTGGACTGTGTGGAGAGGGTGGGGTTACATTACACGCATGTTACATCTGCCTCTATTTTATATATCTATCACTTTCTGTTTTTAACTTTTTTTCACTGTTTTTGTTCATCTACTTAATATCCCCTATTCTACTGAACATTCTACCCTTAGGCAAACTGAAAATATGTACCATATTAGTAATGTGATTTTTTCCTACAATTTAATTCTTGAGAAGAATCAACTATTTTTTTGTTCCTGTTTTGTCCATACCTATTTTGAGTTCTGGGATTTCTTAACAGTTATATTCTTTGTTATCTGCAAATGCTTCTATGCATTAAATTTTTTCTCTGTTTTAATTTTTGGGGGAGTTATTTTTATCAGTTGGAAAAAGTTCTGGCTTTTGTTTTTATTCATATAAAAGCCTTATGTGAATACTGAACAACTTATATTCATTTTAAGAGTGTAGATTGTCCCTGAAGAGAAATAACAAGTGTTTTTACAGATGGGGTGATTGAAGTGAAGTCTATAAAGAATAAAGTGTGCTCTGGAGGGGATGGGGTGTTTCATTGTGTCTTTTGATCCTCTATACACTCCTTTGTTTTCTAAATTCCTTAATTCCCAGAAATACTACCTTCTTTCCCTTCCCCTCTAAGCCTTCAAAGTATTTTCTCCTTTCTTAGAAGCAGTGCCTTCTAATATGAAAACCTCTGGACTCACTACTCTCAAATCATTTCATTTCAGTTCTCTGTATCCAGTGTCCTGATAACCTCAGGTCTCAGACGTTTTCTCAGAGTAAACCCTCTTCTTCTGATCATGAATTCTTGATATCTGCATACACAGTGCACTCTTTTTCCTTACATAAAATCCTTATCCAACTCTCAGTTCCTGTGTCACCTCTAAATGAATCTCTGTTGCTCTTGGATTTTTATTTCCCCACTTACATATTAATTCAAGTTTGTAGTAATATCTGTACCTTAGATATGCTTTAGGCATGAATTATGGATTGGGGGACCATTTTATATTGACTGTTTAAGCAAGATGTCACAAAATGTGTTCCCCAGAAAACACTATTTGATATAGAACACATTTTTAAAATGCTTATTACAAAGTACTGAAAAAAAGGGAAGAATTGTGCCTAGTAGGAAACTGAGTTGTGATGTCTGAAGGATGGCCTCAGTCATTTCTCTAGGGTTATCTGAAACTAGGAGAACACTTCTGAGTTACCCTAAGTTGGAATGACTAGAGAAAAGGTAGGTTGGATTTGGGGCTCCCTGGAAATGGGGAAATTATCTAGGATAAGGCAGTTCTCTTTTGTCAAGGCCATCCTTTCAGAGGGTGTAATAGGTGAAAGCTTTCTGCTACCAGAAGAAATTTGAAAGAGACATATTTGTGGGAAATTACACAGCCTTCACTGCTGCACATGGCCTTGGTCTAACAACTGATTTGTACCATCTTCCTCCTCCACAAACTTCTAGATTCCCTTCACCCTCAACTGACACATTTAACAACTCAGGGATTATCTGTGGTATGACATGGACCCTTACTTGAGGGTCCTTATCAGGACATGGACATGGCCCCTGTCCATGGGTCAAGGGAATACCAGAGATGTCCAAATACTAGAGGCAAAATATACTCTTCTTACCCCACTGTATAACAGCAGGTTTACCTCCTTTTCATGATAGGATCAATTACTCTGCCAAGAGTAGTGATTCATTCCCCACAACACTGGGGTCTTCAGGTTTTAAGATCCTTGTTTCCAAGTGGAGAATTTTCTGTCATGGGACATGGGTTGATTCCTATTCAATTATAAACCTTATCTTATAGATTTAAAGGTGTACTTTGACCCTAAGTCAGCATTTCAACTGTGCCTTCAACAGATTAGCAAATTAATCCATCAGGTTGGCAACTTTTTTTTTTGTTGTTGGTACGCGGGCCTCTCGCTGTTGTGGCCTCTCCCATTGCGGAGCACAGGCTCCGGACGCGCAGGCTCAGCGGCCATGGCTCACGGGCCCAGCCACTCCGTGGCATGTGGGATCTTCCCGGACCAGGGCACGAACCCGTGTCCCCTGCATCGGCAGGCAGACTCCCAACCACTGCGCCACCAGGGAAGAGGTTGGCAACTTTTTGATGATGCTGTATTTGATATGAGAAATTGTTCCTTTGGTTATGGGCCCACTTCTGTACTTCCTTTTTGAAAAATGGATTTCTTAAAGTAACAGTGTATTGTGGATGGACCTAGAGTCTGTCATACAGAGTGAAGTAAGTCAGAAAGAGAAAAACAAATACCATATGCTAACACATATATATGGAATCTTAAAAAAAATGGTTATGAAGAACCTAGGGACAGGACAGGAATAAAAACTCAGACATAATGAATGGGCTTGAGGACACAGGGAGGGGGAAGTGTAAGCTGGGACGAAGTGAGAAAGTGGCATGGACATATATATACTACCAAATGTAAAATAGATAGCTAGTGGGAAGCAGCGCATAGCACAGGGAGATCAGCTTGGTGCTTTGTGACCACCTAGAGGGGTGGGATAGGGAGGGTGGGAGGGAGATGCAAGAGGGAGGGAATATGGGGATATATGTATATGTATAGCTGATTCACTTTGTTATAAAGCAGAAACTAACACACCATTGTAAAGCAATTATACTCCAATAAAGATGTTAAAACAAACAAACAAACAAATAGTGTATTGTGGAAGAGATGTGTTAATTGATCAAATACTGTGTAAATCCTCAGATAATAGGACTGACTCAGGACCTAAAGGAAGGAAAGGGAAATCCATTCACAGAGTATGTGCCATTTCCTGCAAATATGAATTGCTGCCTCTTTAAAAATAGAAGGTTTTCAACAAATCACCTTGCCATCAGGTTACTAGATCATATCTGTGCAGAATGGTGCCTTGTTACAGTCTAACTGGTGTTCTTTATTGGTGACAGTTTAGACACTTGGTAGCGGCAGTAGTTATATCTGCCCTGGTAAGTGGGAGCTCATGCTATTGAGGCCAAGTATAGCTTCCATCCCTGCCACCATACTCCATTCATGCACCCATACTAGCAATAAGTAATCCATTACAGAAACAGGCTGACAGTGACTGGCTAAGTCAAATTTTCTACCTGTTTGTCTCTTCCATCATTGATGCTCCCTTTGGGGCATTAACATGTGGTACACATATCTTCATATTTCATGGCCACTCATATTCATGGGCAGTCTTGCAATCCTTACTAGTTTGTCCATTTGACACTGCCTGTTATTTTATGTATAATGTAGATTGGATATATTTTGTTCAACTACAGAGACTCTGCCCACTGGGAGAATTTACCCCTCACTACTGTCTTTTAGGGTGTGACCCCTAAATGTGACTCTATTGTAGCCGCTGTGCATTTTGGCTTCCTCCCACATGCCAGCCAACTCATCCCTGAACTAAGCTCAAGGTCTTCCTCCTTTTCAGCTGGCCTGAAGGGATACCTAAGGTTTTCATGCATGTGAGTTAGGAGACATTTTGGCTCAACAGTGGTGTGTGACATGTCTGGATGCCTGGTAATGCAGCTTGTTTGTATCCTATTGCCTATTTTCAGTTTCATTCTGAATATATCACTTCTATCTTAAAATGAATTATTACTAGTCTTACCTAACCTTATGACTTGGTACATCTAACAGAACTCAGCTTATAGTGCTCAGTTAGGACCACATGGTCACTTGGTGTCCCTAGAGTAGAGTCTTAATTATACCAGGATTCAATAGCATTCCAGGACTATCTTGTCAAAGAGATATAATTCTGTGCTACAAAGCCATGGCCTGCTCTAGAATACCAAGGTTCAGGATTGTGATTATTCCATTGGGGCTAACCATAAGTTCCACATATTAAGTTTTTCCACCACTGATAAATTTAATATGTAGAGTCTACCTGATTATAAGTCCAAGTGCAGGAGTGCTTGCAGTAAAACTTGAACCTGCTGCAATTTTCTGCCTTGTGCCCTACTAAACTTTCACAGCTTTTTGTACTCCATGGTGTGCAGTTCAGAGGAGGTTTCCCTGGTGTATAATATACCTGCCAAACTAGAAGAGGCCTACAAGGCATTTTGCTTCCTTCTTAATGATATGGGTTCCAATTTGCCACACATTTTCTCTGTTTTGGAAAGGTTGCCCCACAATCATTTGGCCCCTAAATCTTTGTAGTGTTTATTAGCAACCCCCCTTCTGTGGACCACACATGTCTTAGTAAGGCCACCAGCATACTAAACACTTCTTACTCATTCAGTATGAATAGCATAATGTTATTGATCTAGTGATTTTCAGTGAGATGCCCAACCAACCTGGGTCTTCTTGAGCTATTTTTTAGCAAAGGGTGTGAGTATTAAACAGTTAAAGAAAAACAAAACAAAACAAAAAAAAAAAACAACTGAAACTCTATGCTATTGCCCATTTTAAAGAAAAGTAAATTCTGGCCTTCCTTTCTACTAGAGATGGAAAATACATTTGTCAATTCAGTGGCTATATCCATAGACCCAAGTTTGGGTTAATCTGCTTTAGTAAAGATATCATATCTGGTAATAAATTGCAATGGTGGATAATGTGTGATCAAGTTTGCAGTACTCCACTGTCACCCTCCTAAATACATCTGCCTTCTGCAGGACCTAAAGAAGTGAATTAAATGGAGATATAATGGAGAATATCATACAAACATACTTTAGATCTTAAATGTAGCATTAATCTCTCATTGGGATGCAGACTGTTTATATTTACAAAAGAATGAGTGCAATTTCAGAGGCTTCCACTTGGATTTCCCCACTAGCTCTTGCCCCAAAGGCCAGTAAATCAATGCACAATGGGATTATGCAAACTACAAAGTATGTATATTCCAATTATTCATTCAGTGTCTGGGGAAATAACCCCTATGAAGCAGTGGACTAACTGTGTTTAGCAGTCCTTAAAATGTAGGGATAGTCTACTCTCACTAGTATACAGTTCCCCAGACAGATGACCGTAGATAGTTTAGTGAAGTTATTTTAATGAATGATTGTGAGAATCCTTATATGTATACAGTTGTTTCCATGTTGCAGTCTTTCTCCCTGGGGTCCCAGACTGTTCTTCCATCAATGAGTTTAACTAGTTTAAGTCCAAAAACTGGGAAAGAAAACTAGGTTTTTCTGTGTCACAAGACACATTGGTTATTTAATCTGCAAACCACATCTGGAAGAAATGTGTGTTTGTGGATCCTGATCATTCCACTACCTCCAGGAATTGAACAGTCATAAACTGGCTTTAACCCAAATTACCTTGTGTGCACATTCTGCACCTGAAAGTCACTTACTATAACGTGGGTAGGTTCCTCAATTATCTTTCTTTTGATGAATATATGGAGGCTACACAAAGATGTTTACATAAATGTTACCAAGAGAATCTGTACTATTAAATGGCGTACATATTTATCCTTATCTTGAAATGAGCAATGCATGAAATCTGCACATTGCCTAATATATTTTTCACTGTGATAGTTCAACAATAGTTACAATTTTGAAAACAACATACTGACATTTCATTATGACTTTAGAATTACAACTAAAAGAGATTAGTTGATGTGTTATCTGATTAAATCTTGCTATGGAGAATAAACAGTAATTTTATAATTCATATTTACTTTTACAAAATGTCATAGCTCAAAGTTCAACTTGAAATCATTATAAATTTGTTATCCAAAATATTTCTCAAAAAAATTTGAAAGGCAAAAAGTAGCTAACAAAAATCAAGTGACAATATGCTAAGTATAATGAGAGTTGTAAATAACAATCCTGATTACTGAGCAGAAATAATTTATATGGTATTTCTGAATATTAACTATACTGATATTCACTGTAATCCTCCTATGAGCGATTTTCATACTTTTCTGATATAAATGACATAATTATGAACTTCTCTTTGGATTTTCAGTAATTTAATAGAAAGAGGTTTGAGGTATTTAATATTCTCAACCAAAAATATATTCTTTGACACTAAAAGGAGAATAGGAAGAGGCATGCAATTGTGAAAACACATTTATGAATCTCAGTATGCAATACTGCTGCTCTACTTTGATAAAGTAATATCTATATATTGTTTGATTTTAAAACTTAAACAATTGATTATTATGGTGGTATTCTGTAATTTTACAGCAACATAGCTGTAGACATGGTCAGAAAATGATAGGGATTCTATTTCAGTCAAAAGGTTATAACATTTGAAACTGGGTCTCTTCTGAGTAATTTGTGAAATAGGTTTCTGTAAATATATGATGACATTTCATGTGGTATATAGTTGTTCTAGGGAATTTAGAATTATACAATAAATATGTGATCAAATTTGCAATATGTAACATCATTGACATTTTACTCTACTTTTTAAAAGGAAATAATGCCTGTTTTCCAAGTCCAAATTATAACCCCTTTACGTGGATGTTTTTCCTGGTTTCATGTCCTAACTACACCTATGAGGTATGCTAGCTATGTATGCAAGTAACTGAACTTTATCTGATAATATACTAAATACATGTGTTTATGTACTTACATGTATTATAGATTAATATATATATATGATAATATGTGTATATGTTTTGTCTGTAGATATAGGTATAGCCAAAGATATAGATGATTATATAGATTTCAATTTAAGTTATAGGCATAGGAAACTGGAATAGTTCAACCACAATTTTCCCTGCAGAATATAGAATATATGTGCATATATTTATCTAGATTTAAAGAAAATTTTATAATCATCATATAAAATGTCTTGAGAAGCTTCAGGATTTTATTTTTTATCAAAAATTTTGGAATAATGTCTCATTTTCTTATGAATATGATACTGTTTTATGGGATTGTTTAATAACTTTATTATATTTAACAACAAAATTATTGTCTTTAGGAAATTTATTTCTACTTAGAATTTTCCTACTGTTTAGTTTTTAAATTACCTATTTAATTTCACAAGTGAACAAATTTCTAGACTGACTATCAATATTTGTTAATTTATGTTTTAATCTAACAGATTGGATCATGGATTAGTTTCACAGTCATGACGCAAACATTGCCAGGTGAGATCTGTGTTTACTGACATTTAATTGAAGTAGATACACCTTTAGGAGAAGTGATTTCTGAGAACAGATTGTATGGTACTAAAATTAGACATGTTTGTAAAGGGATTTTTTGCCTTTATTTTTAGTTTGGATTTTTTTAGCAGTATTAAAATATATTGGAACATTATTTACTATGCATCTCTATATAATTGTGGCTTAATCCAAGCTAGAAAATGTAGTCCAAATATATTTATTAAGCAACAAGCTTTTGTTAAAAAGGAGTGGTAATAATAATACACTTCATTTTAAACCCTCTCTTGTGCATGTGCACAGACTTGCATGTACTGTGTCTTCAAGTGTTCATATGCATCTGTGAAGGGAAAGCTGGGAGCATGAATGTGTAATCTTGAACGCTGGTCATTTTAACACACAAGGAAGTTAAATTGTAATGAACTCCATGTATTAAAGGGATATGTGTCATATCCTTTTCATCAATTCTTTGTTCCACTGTACAAAAATGTGGATTAAAATTAATGCTGCTTGTCATATGTGTGTATGTGTGTGTAGGAGTATTTTATACACATATGAAAAACTATTATTGAAAAATTCAAGGATATTTTTAAATTCCTTATTTGGGAGTATTTTGTGGCAGTGGGATGTAAAAAACATAGATTTATTTTGATCTCTATATACTTTTTATGTTTATTCAGCTATGCAATAAATATTGATTGAATGTATATGATGCTAGGCAATATACATGAGTAAAGAAAATTGATAGAGAACTATGCAACACGAGAAATATTTTAAGAAGTATATATGATTTTTTTTCTAATATAGCTTGCTATATCCATAATAAAAATAAGAAATAAAGAACAATTATTTCTTTTTTCTTCTAGTTGGGATTTTTACACTTCTGATGAGTATCCAGATGTCTTTGTGGGCACAAAAGAAACATAAGATGTATCTGAAGAAATTCAGTTCTTATATGCATAGGAAATCAGCAATGATTCCATTTATACTGTAAGAAAAAATAAGTGATCTTATCTCATATACAGAAAGCAGTATATAAACTCACTAAATCAAACTTGATAAAGGATAGTTGCCTATTATGCTCCAGAAACTCACAAACAACAGTATTTTTGCTTGAGTAAAAATACAAAATGGTAGACTCTAGCTGAATTTAGAGTAATAAACTTGAGGTAAATGAAAAGTAGAAATTATCGATATAACTAATGGTAAATAGCATCCAGTATGTTTGTAAGAGACTGATCCTTGAATGAAATGTTCTTACTGCATTAAATATTTCATAACTATTTGCTTAAGACCATTTAGAATATCTGAATTTTAAAAAGTAAATATTTTAAAAAGTTGTAACATTTAAATCACTTGAATCTTACATATTATTTTGATAGTAATTTAATTTTTTTCTTTATTGTTCAATATGTTATTGAGAAATATCAAATGTCTTATGTCAGTAGTTCAATTTCCTATATTAAAAGTTAAATATTTTTAATTAGCCATGAATCTTATTCATAACATATACATTGTATATCATTCTGAAATTATAACAATCAAAATATTTTCTAGACATTACTTATTAAATCATTTGAATATACTATATTGAAATATATATTTATATATACATCATATTTATATATGCATATATATAGAAATATATATATATATTTCAAATAGATTATATGTGATGATGAAGAGAGAGTGCATTGGAACTTTGAGATTTAGAGTGGAAAGATTTTTTGTTTTATTTTCATATTTTTAAATTCTTATGTCTTCTCAAAGTCAGTGTGGTATATGTATGAGTGTGTATGTAAATATGCATATATATTTTGACAAGGAGAGGGATGATATTACAAAAATTAAATACATATTAGGTAAATATTTTTTAAAATCTTAGTTTATTCATATTTAAATTGGGATTATTTACATTGGTTAATTTCTAGAGCCTTTCCAATTATTAGATATAAATGTATCTAGATAAACAGATGGATAGATAGATGATAGATGGATATACATATATCAATATATCCTCATTAAAGCGTTTAGATATATACATATATGACAAAATATCCTTGGTAAAGGTAGGTCTATATGCATTCTGTGGGTGTTTACTGTTAATATACGTGACCAACTTTCAAGATATAAAAGAAGCACCCATTTGAAAGCTTTATCATTCCCAAATGCACAGTATTAATATATCTCACGGGAAGACAACAACAAAGTTTAATTCACTAATATTCATTCAGCAAAATAGTATGGAATCATAGTTATTTGTTGATGTAATAGGCTATCCCAAATATGTTTCATTATACTATATTCCCGAAAAATGTGACTACTCTCATCTTATAAATAAGATGCAATTACATTATCAAATTCTAAAGTTCTTGTGTGTGTATTTTCAACAATTGTGATTTTTATGTCAATGTAAAGGTTATGATGATATTAGCAACTCATAAATTCCCTGCTTTCAATAGAGAAAGACAAATAGGTCTTATTTCTAATTTAAATGAGGTATGTCTATGCATGATATCATCATCAAAGTAATATGGGATTGGTCAAAAGAAGTCTTGTAGTATGGGAAAGGAACAAGTTAAATGCTATGATTGGCCATATCAACTGGGAAACAGTACTAAAATACTGCCATTTAACATTCAAATTTTCATACTCTATTTATTGATAGATTTGTTAAAGGAACTAAATGTCAACTGTAGACAAACAGTAGATGAGAGCAGAAAAGGGAATAAATAATGCAGGCCTTGTTTTTTAGATAGTTTACTTAGTTAAAAGACAAAATAATTCTTAAAGATAAAATGAATTGTTAGTAGCATTAATTGAAATTAATTAAAACATGTATGAAGACAATATTAAAGTTAGTCTTTGTTCTTTTATTCCTTGGGCTACATGGGATATAAAGGAATGGATATTACCTCAACCTGTATATGCCTGTTAAAAATTATCTGCCCTGGTTGTATTAAATGTCCTGGTTCACATGATCAGTCTTCTCTCAGGCCATTTCTCCATGATAATATATTAGAATGCATTTGCTCTCCATTTCCATCACTTTTGCAGAACATACCATTAATAATCAAAAGAAACAAAACTCTCAAAAGTTAAAAAACTGAAAATATACCATTACTGGTTGGTATATAAAAATATACTATGAATATTTCTTCTGGAAAATGCATAGATATATGAATTAATGTCCAATGATATCTTCATAGATTGAGTTATCCATTCATTTACTTTGTGTTTAGTAACTCTCTTCTACATATTTATATGTGAATCAGTTTAAGGGGTCTTCAGGAGGAAACTACTCAAAGTAGACTGGACCAAGTAGGGAGTGAGTTTTTCACATAAATCTGCCCCTCATCCAAGTAGAACTTACTATATCTTTACTAATAAAGGTCCCATTCCAAACAAATGCTGGAAATAATCTTAAGCAGGAGTGGAAAAATAAAATCACAGGACACAGATATTAGCTTCTGCCTCCAAATCATTTAATGTAACAATTAGGATGCCTGGCAAGCTACAGTTTTGCATCTTCAATTTAAATTAAATATTAGTTTAAATATTAGGATGGTAGCTAATAATGTATTTAAATTTTTTGAAAATAAGTATTCAAGATTTAATAAATTAACATTAGAATTTTCTGACAGATATTAGATTTGTGATTACATATAGTATTACAAAGAAGCATCATAGTTAAATTAATTTAGGCATTGATAGTTAATTTTTAAATAATTGTCTAGAATGATTTTTTTCTATCCAAAAATGAAAACTGCAAACAGTGCTTTTAAAATACCACATCTTCATCTTTTATACATTTCTTATAAAAAGTGCTAGAGAGGGAGAGAAATCAAAAGAAAAACAAAAGTACAAAAGTTGAATCAGCTGCTATACCACCCCGTATTATCACAGCCTCTTGCCTCACTTCCCCACCCCTTCATCATTTCTCCCTAAAGCTACTACTTTAAAGGTGTTTTTGGGTTTTTTTGCATGTGTTTTTTTTTTAAATTTCTGGCTAAATTTAAATAAAAATAGACTCAACACATTTTGTCTTTTAGCAAGAGTTTTGTGGAAAATTATTCTCTAACTCATACGCAGACACAGACACAGAAATTTTAAGCAATACCATTTCTTAAAAGAGACAATACAAATATGGTAGCATTAAATTTTTTTAAAATAAATGAAATATATTCTTATTTTTTAAATGTGCATGTTCAATTATATTTCTCTATGAAAAGATATTATGCCTAATACTGAGGGGTAATCAAATCATAAAATTCAACATTATAGCTGAATATCTTGTATATTGACCTTTAATCATCTTCCAGTAATTAAACATATTTTCAAGATATTTTAAGCTCAATTTTGAGTAACTATCATTCAATGCATGTTAAATTTTAGCAGTTGCTGTACTTCATTTATAACATTTGTGCTCATAAAATAAAATGACCTGTGAATCAATAATGAGGGTTACTTATATTTTTATTTTAATAAAAAAGAAAACTGTTGTAGTTGCTCCTGAATATTAGAGGTGATTACAGCAAATGTTACTTTATAAGTACAATTAAAGGCATTTATGCAGCTTTTGCATAATGATAATAATTAAAAACCATTTTAAAGGCTGCTTAAAAGTTAATTTTCACCCAGGTGCATATTGAAGCCTATAATTAGCTTTCCCTCAGAGGAGGTTTGATCATGGAAATGTACAAAAGCATTTTTGGAGGCAGAAGTTCCCTGCTAAAATGGAATTTTGGCTTTTAGCTGTAGTTCTATAATGGTGCTTAAAAAATGTAAGAAAAATATGCTCAGAAATATTTTTTAAAATGAATATAATCATAACAGATTTGTTTCCTTGAGAATATAGAAGACGTATTTTCATGTTATTTGACTGAGTAATATGAGGGGCAGGATGAGTCAGATGGTGAGATTGTGAATTTTCTCTCTAATTGGGTGACCTTTCAACTGACACTTTTAGGGTATTTAGCCAGGTGAATGATTACTGGAAGAATGTTTTAGACAAATAAAACTGATTTATATAAGGCACTGGGACAGGAAAACCTTGGTGTGCTTGAGGACCAGCAAGTCACCCAGTGTAGTTGGAACATACTGAGTAAGAGAAAGAGTCATTTATCCTGGATTTGGAGAGGTATTGAAAGGACATGTCATGCATGGCTCTTAGACCAGTCTAGATCTATGTTACTTTGATATATTATTTTAGAATATTCAATTTTGTCATAGAATACAAGAAAACGAGGAGTTGGAGGAGACACATATGAAATTGCATCAAGATAATTTCCAAGAGGATAGTAGAGAATTTATATTTTATTCTAACTGAAAGAAAAATTTTATTCAGGGCAAATAAATATTATAATGTAATCTGATATGCTTTTTAAAATGTATTATTCCATCTCATCTGGACAAATTGGTATGGGTAAAGAGATGACATAGGAATGCATTTAGAAGAATCCAGTAATATCCAAGGGGAGAAACATTTAGTTGTCATGAATGCTCTGGGTTTTGCTTTTGCTATAGAGAGAAGAAAATTTATGGGATCCCCACCACCATCTATGGGACATTCTAGTTTACAGGGAAGGATTGGAGTGAGGGCAAGATGGGCCTAGATTTCAAGTATTATTTAAGAAGCCCCTTTATTGCCCTGAGTAGGCAGACCAAAAACCACTTCAGTGTCAATAACCCCTCCTTCAAAGGGTTAGTAAGAGCTTCCCATGCCCATTCACATACATACATTTGCCGAAAATGCCCCAGAACAACATTCCTAGTTAGAATATGTAGGATTTTATCAAAGCCTATGAGCCTGCACAAATGCATCTTTCTGAAAAGGCTGAAAGGACCCAAAACCTGATTTTTCCAGATACACAAACTGGTCTTGAGGAAGATACCACTCCATACAATTCTGATGAGTCCCCCACACAAACAATTTTGTATGTACTGACCAGTCTGAACAGTGTAACCATCAAGATAAACTGTCCTGATCTTATTAGCCATATGAGACTGCTACATAAAAAGCTGTACACACTGAGTACAGAAAGTGCTACAGCAGGTTCAGAGGTAGAATAAATTCATCAACCTTCATTAAATTTTAAATTCTGATTTTAGATCCAAAGAAATCTCCAATAATTTTCCCACCAAAATCAATCAGACTTATTACACCCTAAAATTATGATACACAGTTGACCTTTGAAAAAGGTAGATGTTACTCTGCATATAACTTATGGTCAGCTCTCCTTATCTGCAGTTCTTTCACATCCCTGGATTCAACCAAGTACAGACTGTGTAGTACTCTAGTATTTACTATTGAAAATATCCCTGTATAAGTGGACCCCATGCAGCCCAAACCCATGTTGTTCAAGGGTCAGCTGTATATTCAAATTTAGCACTGTGCATCAAACACTATTTTAGTATCAAGAATTTTATCTAGAAACAATTGAGACAGGCATGATAATGTATATATGTATGCATGATAATGTTCAGGCAGACATCAGGTGTGGACTGAATGGATAAAGGATCCAACAAATCAATTTATGTTATAGCTAAATAATGGAGTTATTTGTAGCCTTTAAAATACATATTCTAGGAATTTTAATTGGCATAATTAAATCCTCATATGAAAGATTAAATAAAATGTAAAAATAGGTAAACAATTATCCTGTAGGTATTTTACAAAACTAAAATAATAAAAAAATAAACCTACCAAAGAAGACAAAAGAAATTTATTTACATTAAATCATAATATAAAAGCAAGAATACCACATATGATATCAAAATATTCACAATGATTTTAGGCTAGGAGGATTAAAAAAACTTTTTTCCTGTCTGTTTTATGCTTTCCAGATAGTTTTCCATGAACAAGTATAATCGATTATAAATTTTTAAACAACTTTATTAAACACAACAGATTCCTTAAGAATTGGTTCCTGCATTTTTTTTCTAGTGTAATCTCCACACATATTTTCTCATATTCCCTACGTTTAAATAATAACTGATCAACATAAAATGTATTGAATTTTTCAAGTGATTTTATATGGCCAAATTTCTGTATATGTTCTTCATTTTATAATATGAACTCTCTTAAAGATCTTTTTTATTTTACTTTATATTAAAATTCACCTTTGTACATAAAATATATAGCAAAAAGTATACATTATTCTAAGTATAATCTGCATATAGTCAGATTATTTCAGAAACAGAATGTTCCAGCATCCCAGAAGCCCCCCTTCTTGCTACCTTGTAGTTACTAACCTCCCCAAAAGTAAAACTAGTATGACTTCTAATATAGATTAATTTTACAATTGCTGTAATTTATTCTTGTTTTTTTTTTCTTTTTTACTCAAAACATGCAAGATTAATATTGTTCATGTAGTTTTGCACACAGTTTTCTAATTTTGTGACATCCTCATCCCTTTCAATATCTTCATCAGAACCCTATGACACTGGTACCCTGATCCCAGCCTTTAGAACTGGCAGAAATATTTTTCCCCCTAAGGTATTCAGTCTATTATGGTATTTTGTTATAGCAGCCCAAAGTAAAGAAGACACTGAAATTCTTATTTCCCAGCCATAACAGGTAAAAACAGAGTTTCTTTTAGTTTTGAGGCTCCATTTCTTTGACGGTAGGTCATAATCACCTGCAGTCTAGATAAGATGCAAAAACAAACAAACAAAAAACAATGTGGAGTATTGTTTATATTAAGTAGAGAACTGTAACAACCTTTTTCTTCTTGGCATCTCTTTTCCAGCTCCAACATCTATATTCTTATTTCCCTAATTATTTATTCAATACACACCTATATTTACTACTGTTTCCATCATCTAATTAGCATATCTTTATTTAACAGAATTATTCAGAGTTTTCCAGTTTCACAAGAATAATTATTGTTTCCTCTTGGGGCTTTGCCATCTCCATCATCTCAAAACACAGAGTTGTACCCACCCACTTGCGTAAATCATCTTCTCATTCTTCCATTTCCCACAAAAATCTAACATAATCACAACTTTCTTTATTCGTAATTTATTTTTCAAACAGGTAAAAAATCATATATGCATAATTTATATATAATAAAGTAATCCTTTGTGAAATATATACCTCTATAATTTATATATATTTCACAAAGAAAAAACACATCTATATATTAACATGTATTATGATAAAATCAAAACAACGCAATAAGCTAACATTTATTGACAATCGGGAACTACATATTTTCATTTAATGTGCTCCAAATCTTCACAGTATTACTGAAGACATTGAATTTTGAGAGGGTATACATCAGTGGCTTACCAACAGGGTGTTTTTCTCCCACAGGAAATATTTTACAATATTTGGGACATTTTTGATTGCCATGACTGGGAGGTTACTACTGGCACCTAGAGAGTAGAAGCCAGAGGTCCTGCTAAGCATTCTACAATACACAAGATACACCTCCTCCAACACCCCCAACATATGTACAATAAAGTATTACCCAGTTAAAAATGGTAATAGTATTGACATTGAGAATCTCAGATATATAGGATAGGTAACTTGTCCACAATTATACTGTCTGTAATTAGTAGAGCTAAAATCAACTGTTTTATAGACTCTGTGTACATATATATATATTATAAGTCAACTAGAGAAAGAAGAACAAACAAAACCTAAAGTTAATAGAAGAAAAGAAATAAAGATCAGAGCAGAAATAAATGAAATAGAGATAAATAAAACAATCGCAAAGATCAATGAAACTAAAAGCTGATTCTTTGAAAAAACAAAATTGATAAACCTTTAACCAGATTCATCAAGAAAAAAATGGAGAGGACTCAAATTAATAAAATTAGAAATGAAAAAGGAGAAGTTACAATGACATTACAGAAATACAAAGGATCATAAGAGACTACTACCAACAACTCTATGCCAATAAAATGGACAACCACAAAGAAATGGACAAATTCTTAGAAAGGTATAATCTCCCAAGACTGAACCAGAAAGAAATAGAAAATATGAGCAGACCAATCATAAGTACTGAAGTTGAAACTGTGATTAAAACACTCCCAAGAAACAAAAGTCCAGGACCAGATGGCTTCACAGGCAAATTCTATTAAACCTTTAGAGAAGAGCTAACACCTATCCTTCTGAAACTGTTCCAACAAATTGCAGAGGAAGGAAAACTCCCAAACTCATTCCATGAGGCCACCATCACCCTGATACCAAAGCGAGACAAACATACCACAAAAAGAAAATTACAGGCCAATATCACTGATGAATAAAACTGCAAAATTCCTCAGCAAGGTACTAGCAATCCAAATCCAACAGTACATTAAGAGGATCATACACCATGATCAAGTGGGATTTAACCCAGGGATGCAAGGATTTTTCAATATCTGAGAATCAATCAGTGTGATACACCAGATCAACAAATTGAAGACTAAAAACCACATGATCATCTCAATAGCTACAGAAAAAACTTTTGACAAAATTCAACACCCATTTATGATAAAAACTCTCCAGAAAGTGGGCATAAAGGGACTTACCTCAACATAATAAAGGCCATATACAACAAACCTGCAGCTAACATACTCAACGGTAAAAAGCATTTCCTCTAAGATCAGGAACAAGACAAGGACGTCCACTCTTGCCACTTATATTCAACATAGTTTTGGAAGTCCTAGCTATGGCAATCAGAGAAGAAAAAGAAATAAAAGGAATCCAAATGGGAAAAGAAGAAGTTAAACTGTCACTGTTTGGGGATGACATACTACACATTGAAAATCCTAAAGAAGCTACCAGAAAACTACTAGAGCTCATCAATGAATTTGGTAAAGTTGCAGGTTGGAAAATTAATACACAGAAATTGGTTGCATTTCTATACACTAACAATGAAAGATCAGAAACAGAAATTCAAGACAATATATTAGTTCAAAATGTATCTCAAAACTTATTTCCTAAAAGTATGTCATAAATTGTTCTTCTCCTTATATTCTTTTGTGTTTATTAACTTTCACACTCTGTGGCATTTTTGAAACTACTCCTAGTTGATATACATTTTTTCAACAAAACGGATAGAGTGAGTTACATCAAATGGTAATTTGGACATATCTCTCTTATTTAAAGCCATTAAGTGGTTCTCCATTAATACTAAAATTAAGACCAAGCTGGTTGCTTTGTGGGTTTTTTGTTTCTTTCTTTTACTTTTTCCTGTTTTACTGAGCTATAATTGGCATGTAACATTGTGTAAGGTTAAGATATACAACATGGTGATTGGATACACATATATATTGCAAAATGATTACCACAGAAAGGTTAGTTAATACATATATCACCTCACATAAGCTTTTTTAAATTGGTTTTCTGTTTGTTTTTTGTGGTGAGGACATTTAAGATCTACTCTCTTAGCAATTTTTAAGTATAGAAGCAAGCTGGTTACATTGGTACACAGGTCTCTCCATAATCAGGCCATAACTATCTCAATTCCACTCAGCCAGAACAATCATTTATAGTTCCTCAATCATAATATTCTATTTTCAATATGTCTGCTTTCATTCATGCATTGTCCCTGCTTGTAATACACTTGATCTCATCCCAAGTTTTTCTAATACCCAAGATCCAGCTCAAGGTTTATGGTCTCTAGAAATTCTTTTCCAATCTTTTCTTCTCCAGTAAGTTTTATATTTTCCTTCTCTCTTCCCCTAATATCATGTGCATATCTATTTATTTGCTTTGTATTTAAAGTCATGGAGCTAAAGATAGGCAGACAAGGCTTCAGATTGTGTCCTCATATATATTAAATATGTGATATTTTATAAGGCAGATTTTTAAGTCTCAGTTAAAATGAGGACAAATAACAAACTAAATAACTTTGGCAAAGACATTGTAAATATAGTCCAAATAAGAACTAATAGAGAACATTAAGTCAGTTATATAAACAATTTTCTGGAAGCAAAATAGGATACTTTTTCTCATTCAATATCTGTCTAAATGTAGATAATCTGCCTCTGTATAACTTAGTTTCTTCCACAAGACACAGATATACTAATTTACTCAAATAAATTTATCTTATAACTATCTTGTAGGCCTTATCAGGGTATGGTTTTGATATAAAACTACTGTAAAATATTATATACTATAGGAATTATGATTTGAAAATTTAAATATAAATTCTAATTCACACCAAATTAGTGTTTAAATTAGTATTAAATACTAAAAATATATTTAGCATTTACTAAAGTTAGTCTTTAAATACTATAAAGATGATAATTTGGAAATTATAAACTAGTAAACTGGTCCTAACTGTTCTGAAATTAATTACAGGTTATATGAGAAAAAGAATGTAATTGTTATAGATTTTAAAATAGTCTTCTATTACTACTTAATAGTCATGAAAAACCACGTGTGTTTAGATTGTGTTTAGAATTCAAGGGGGAAAAAGATATCTGTATCCACAAATTTTTCATTTGGAAAATCTCTCCAAACTACTTAATTCATAAGCATCAGCAATAGGCACATCACGTGCATTTGGTGACTTTCTATGTTGGTACCACTGTGCAGTTTCACTTTGACTTTTCACTTCATGAGCGAAAAGTTATTTTACATACCTATAACCTATGCTATTCTCAGAGTACTTTCCAGTTTTTATAAATTATCCTGCTAAGCTAATTCTTAACCCAGTACCTGAAGTCATCCCACAACAGCAGCAGATCTTGATTACAGTCTACCTTCTCATTTCTGCACATTCCAAGCCCTTGTATCAACTGGAACATTTCCACATTATTCACCAGTGTATCCTCTGTTGGTCCAGAAAATCTGTTTATTGATTCATTTGTGCACCTTCAGCATTTGAATACATATAATCTCCCTAAATAAACTAACCTCATTACTACCCAACAAAGTTTCATCAAGAGAAAAAATGAAAGCAAATGACTCTTTTAGCTATTTTGCTATTTAATATATTTTATTTTAAATAGCTGTTTCTCCAACTGATTCTCCACACCTGTGATTAATTGGAGGAGAATAGGAACATATATACTTTTAAATGTTAAGGCCCTGATTATTATTACTTGTCACTATTTATTAAGCACTTACAACTTAATTAACATGTGGATTTAAGTTAAATTTAAATGTAAGTGAAAATAACATTCTGCCTTCGGGTAGTACTGGCTTCTGAGCCAACCGAACAGTATTGGGCCAAATTTTAATATTCAAAATGTCCCTTGGGGCTTCCCTGGTGGCGCAGTGGTTGAGAGTCCGCCTGCCGATGCAGGGGACATGGGTTCGTGCCCCAGTCCGGGAGGATCCCACGTGCCGTGGAGCGGCTGGGCGCATGGGCCATGGCCGCTGGGCCTGCGCGTCTGGAGCCTGTGCTCCACAACAGGAGAGGCCACAGCAGTGAGAGGCCCGCGTACGCAAAAAAAAAAAAAAATGTCCCTTGAAGGTGTTTGTCTAATCTGGCTTTTAACAGCCTTCATCTCCATTACAATTAACTCTGTGTGTGTGTGTGTGTGTGTGTGTGTGTGTGTGTGTGTGTGTGACAGAGAGAGAGAGAGAGAGAGAGAGAGAGAAAGAGAAAGAGAGCGTGTGTGTGTGTGTATGCACACACATGTGTGTTTATCCAGAAAGGGGAAAAATTTTATTTCATAAAGCTATGAAATCATCTTTAAAGATGAACTGAATTGACAGCTTCTCTATAAAACTTTCCATAACCTGACCCTTTCTTTTTCTCTTCTCTTCTGGCAGGTTCAGGTTGTTGTTTCTTTTGGGCACCCAAATATGCTTACTATACCCTGTTATACTCAAATATACTCTATTAGAGCAGGTTATCTATCATATCATATTACATGTACTTATTATCTTCCTGCATTGGTAGATAGTATACTCTCTGCTTTTCTTAAAGTCAAGAATCAAGCTTTAATCATCCGTGCATCTGCAGTGATGAGTAATTATTCAAGAATACTATAGAGGTTTCAATCTAGAGATGACACACTTATAAAAGCTCAATTTTAGGGTTCTTTCTTTCCCTTTCTTTTTCTCTCTCAGTTGGAAATGTTGAATCTAGAGTTCTTAATGTGAAATCAGTTTTTGTTCTACGACAGTATGATTCAGATGACATCTTTTCTGGCAACTGCTACATGGGGAAAAGCTCAGTTTTAAAAGACTGACAATTGGACTATCATTCAGTAAGTATTTAGACAAAATGGTCACTTTTGTCTACTTGAACTCAGTTCATGTAAGAACACCACGTCTGTACACGTGCGACAGGCTACTGGGAAATGCAAAGCAAAGCAAGCAGCTTTATGTTCTAAGGACTATAAAACATATAGCGTGTGAGAAAAAAAATTGTTTTAATTTTCTCATTCATAGAGTAGGTATAGTGAATGATCACACTGCTTCTACACTATTATTTATGAATAGTGCATTATAAAACATGATGACAAGACATTTACCCCTGAGAAGCACTGGGAATGTTATTTTTCAGAAATATTTTGAAAATGTAATTACAATTTTATTTCTCTTGTTGACATATACAATCTACAGACAATAACACATGCTATAATTTTATAGCATCAAAATAAATGAAAGTAGACAAAGGAGAACAGTCATTTAGGATTTTTTTTGATAGATTAAATAAACTACTGGGCTGGGGATATACTAGACAGATTACTAAAATTTGCCAAAATACTATTAAATGTTTGTGGTATTGAATAGAAAGTCTAGGCAGCATTAAATAAAAATTAAACTTCAATTAAATATTTACCTTCAAAAATCAGTGATGTGGAATGGTAAGGTTAAATAAATCTATGGATAGATGTTTCTAGTCTACCAGAGATTAAAATAACATATTTCATTTTGGGAGCTTTATTTGAATTGTGTATTTTTCTGAGTCTTTTTAAGTCTTCCATTTCATGGAAGTGTAGCTGATTATTTTTTTCCTCCCAAAGGATGATGGTGTAAATGTAAAGGTAGATTTCACACATGTCTTTATTGGCAAAATATGTTCATTAGAAACTATATAGTCTCAGATTGATTAGTTCTCTTTTTAGTCCACTGAATAACATGGTTTCTCTGAAGTACAGAAGACTATTTTAAAAATCAAGAGAACATTTTTAAGAGACAAATGGAAATGTCTTTGGTCATATGAATTATGAAATATATTTGAAAAGGCAGTACCATTTCACATAAATTTAATTCAAAAGTACGGTGAAAAACCTGAATATAAACATCCAAAAAGTTCAAGGAACTCCATGCAGGATGACCTCAAAGAGGCTCAAACCAAGACATGTTATAATCAAATTGTGGAAAGAAAAAGACAAAGAGAGAATCTTGAAAGCAACAAGAGAGAAGTGATTCGTCACATACAAAGGATCCTCAGTAGTTTTCTTACCAGAAACATTGAAAGCCAGAAGACAGTGGGTGATATAGTTAAGTGCTACAAGAAAAAACTTCCAAGCAAGAATCTCATATCTGGTAAAAATATCCTTCAAAAATGAGGAAGAAGTTAAGACATTCCCAGATAAACAAAGCTGAGGAAGTTTGTTATCGCTAGGCTTATTCTGAAACAAGTTCTAAAGGGATTTCTGCAGGTTGTAATAAAAGGATACCAGACAGTAACTAGAAAGCCATATGAAGAAATAAAAATTTCAGTAAAGGAAAATACATGGGCGATTATAAAAGCTAGCATTGTTGTAACAATGGTTTATGGCTCCATTTTTTGTTTTCTACATGATATGAGACTAATACCTTGCAAAGTTATTGGTCTAAAAGCTAGTATTATTGTAACTTTGGTTTATAACTCCTTGTTTTGTTTTCTAAATAATTTAAGAGACTAATGCATTAAAAATTATTACTTTATGATTTTGGACACACAATGTGCAAAGATGTAATTTTGTGACGTCAGTAAGTGAAAAGAGTAGGGACAGAGCTGTAAATGAGCAGAGTTTTTGTGTGTTATTGAAATTAAGCTGGTATAAATTCAAATTAGAGTGTTATAATGTTAGGATGATAAATGTAATCCCCATGGTAACTAAAAATATAGTTATAGAATATATACAAAAGGAAATTAGAAGGGAATTATAACGTTTCACTAGAAAAAAATCAGCTGAACATAAAAGAGACAGTAATGCAGGAAATGAGGGACAAAAAAGTTGGAAGGCATATAGAAAACAAATAGCGAAATGACAAAATTAAGTCCTTCCTTATCAGTAAGTAATTTAAATATATATTGATTAAACTTTCCAACAAAAGAATGATATTGGTAGGATGAATTTAAAAAAAATTACATGAGCCAACTATATGCTATCTACAAGAGTCTCACTTTAGACCCAAAGACATAAATAGGTAGAAAGGGAAATGCTGGAAAAAGATATTCATTGCTGGCATGGCTATACTAACATAAGACAAAATATACTTTAAATCAAAAATTTTACTAGAGACAAAAAAGACATCATCTATTAATAAAAGTTTCAATATATTGAGAAGACATAGAAATTATAAACACCTATGTCCCTAATAATAAACCATCAAATTATATGAAGCAAAAAGTTACAGAATTAAAGGGAGATATTGACATTTCTACAATAATAAATATTTCAATATCACATTTTAAATAATGAGTAGAGCAACCAGCAAGCAAATAGAGTGCTTGAACAACGCAACCAACTAGATCTAACAGACATATACGGGATACTCTACATGTTGAGCAGGAAGTTCCAAACTACCAATCACAAGGGAGGATTCCCACGGTGTGGAAGATGGCAAAAGTCATAATGCCAACCTCCAGAAGTAGGTGCTTGCAGACATAGGTCCATGGCGTATTTTACAGGTTTGGAATCTCCAAGAAAGACTCAACTCACAAGTCACTGGTGGAGCAATGTTTTACTTACAGAAAGGAAAAGAAATAAAACAATTCAGTGTTTGTAGTGTGTGCAGGTCTCCCACTAGCCAGCAGGCCCTCCCCATAGCTGATTCAGGGTGATGGACAGCATGTACCCCTCTTGTGATGCAGGTGAAGATACCATTCCCTTCCTGGAGGGACAGATATATTGGTGGTGAGACTGGCCAAAAGCCATATAGTGCACACTCTTAAGCAATACAAAGAAGTTCACTGTGTACCTAGAAAATGGGAAAGGTTTCCCCTAAGATGTAAGAAGAATCTGTTGCCAAGCAGCAAATAAGCACTCAGCTTTCATATAGTGGAATGTTCCAAATTTGGTGGGTTTTTTGTTTGTTTTGTTTTGTTTTGTTTTACATATAGGTAGGGATTACAATATGTACAACTAACCTTTACAATCTAGTTAGAGTTGTTTTATTATTTCAAATAAAATATATAACACTTACAAGTCATGTAAGTCCCTTTATTCCCCCCCTTTATGTTATTGGTGTCATATATATTTCACCTACATAAGTGAAAACCCCACCTATGTTCTAATTTTGTGTTAAACAGTAATATATATTTTAAATTATTTAAAAGAAGAACATTAGTCCTTTATATGTATCCAGTTATTCACCATTTCTCTTGTTTTCTTTTCAGTTTGGTGTGTAGAATGTCATAATTTTTTGAAAATATTTTTGTTTTTAAGTTGTTCTTTTTTTCTACCTCCCATGTTTCTGGTGATAAATCTACTGTAATTCATATTATTGTTACCATATGTAATATTTTATTTTTCTCTGCCTGATTTCAGGATTTTTAAAAATTTTCAGTAGCTTGTTTATAATGTCTTTGTATTCTTATATTTGTTCATTTCTTGTTTATTGAGCATTTGCCTTTTACCAGATTTGGGAATTGGTTGATGTCATACATTTTTCTTCTCTGGGAAGTCTCTGCTGAAGGCTACTATGACATGAATGTTAGATCATTTGACATTGTCTCATATGTCCTTGAGTCTTGATTCATTTTTTAAAAAATATCTTTATTCTCCATTCTTCAGATTGAGCAATGCTCATTGATCTATCTTTCCAACTACTCTCTCTTTCATCAGTTCTCTATTTTGCCATTTGACTAGTAAATTATTTGTTAAATTTGAAGTATTTGTTTTTCAAATCTAGTAAATTAGATTTTTTACTAGATTTTTTACTAGATTTTTTACTAGATTTACTAGATTTTTTCAAATCTAGTAAATAAGATTTTTCAAATCTTAAAATTCCATTTAGTTATTTTTTATAGTTTCCATTTCTCTGCTGAAAATTTAATGTCTTTTCATCATTTCAAGGCTGTATATGTTTTATTACTATCGCATCCAAAATCTTATTGAAATTAAAATAGTCAGAAAGGACAATGGTTATTATAATATGTATATTTTTATTTTGCCATCCATCAATTTTGCTAATTTATCCAAGATCCCCATGGATACCAAAATCTTCTGATGTTCAAGTCCCTTACAGTCAACCCTCCATATCCATGAGTTACACATCTGCAGATACAGAGGGCCCACTGTATAAAATTTGGGTCCCGTCAGTCTTCTAAATAGAGCTACATAGAAAATCCATGGTTTTGTAATTAATAATTTCACACACACATAAATATTTGTATTTGAGATTCTGTATGTTCAAATCTTACATTTATGAGTACTTTCTAATCCTATTTAATTTTGAGATAATTTTAACAGAAGAATATTTTTTTCATATTTCCAGTTTGGGGGTAAATTTCTAAAATCTCTAAAGATAACATACTAGATTTTCAAGTTTTTTCAACATTGCATGGAAAGTGAATGTTTAATTTACACAGAATTTGTGCTTCAGATTTGATTTTTATTTGGAGAAGAAAGGATGGGCCTGCCAAGAAGAAAGGTATTTGAGAACTTAAATAAAACTCACTTAAAACTCTTCTTAAATTGGAATGTAGCAGTCATTTTTGTCTTCCCCAAACATGCTTAGTTGCAGAAGAACGTTAATTGACACCTTCCAAGTTGACCTCTAGATGGGATTTTAAGTGTCCTCATTGTTATCAGCACATGGAATCTTTAAAGTAAACATATCTTTGATTTCTTATTTATAAAAATGGGAATTAAGATACTAAATTATTAGATTAAGTGAAACACTATATGCATTATGCACCTGCCACATAATAGGAACTCAATAATACTAGTTACTTCTCCATTCATCCCCACTTAAGTCTGACAATTGATAAATTTCCAGAGCCTTAGCCAAGTAAGTTTTAATCTCTTACCTTAATCTCCACATTCTGTTTCTAAATCATGTAATAAGCATCATCTTCATTCATGATTTATATTCATTTTATTTTGGTCTTAAGTCCTGCCAGAATGTACAGCCCACTTGTTGTTACAGAAAGTATTTATTGAACTCAGAGTACTTGGGACCTTCAGTTCACATATCCAAAGATTGATTATGTATTAAGTTAACCAAATGGAGTGTCTGGAAGCTACGCTACAATGCAGCACATAATAAATATCTCTATAGCCTCAAAATTTTGATGTTCATGTTCTTGCATTCCTCTGCCAAGAGAACTTAGTAAGCCACACAACTAAGTCCACTGGGTTGAATGAAAAGGTTTGCGTCTGCACGGGAAAGTTTTGAAAATAAATATTTTCATGTCAAAAATATTTGTACTTCAAGCTGGTTTTTTCTTATATGAAAAGAATCAAGGCAATTTAGCCAGGATTTGAAGGGTGTTGTGCTTTAGATTATAATACTTTCTACTTCTTATCTAATCATTAGATTCTCAATCACAGGTAACCCTTGAAACTAGAGAAAATCACTGAAATGGAAGGCAGAATTTTTATTTCAGTTAAGTAATATTGTCCTTTAATAAGACAATTGTTACATCTCTATTTTCTCATAAATAGAGACGTTTGAACTAAATCAGTTATTTTAAAAGATCAAGCATTTTTTCCTAACAAGATCTTATGATACTCTTGGTAATTTGAACAAAATTATGTAATTATAAAGAAAATTTTCATGGTTTTCTACTTAAAAACTCTTAAATCAGATATCTAAATATTATTGTAAATTAATTAACATATTTTCTGGGTTCCCTGAAAATGCACAAAGTAGAGGATTGCATCTCATAATAGAAAGCAAAAGCACCTAAAAATCTAACTCATTCATTTATTTTTTCAAAGGCTTCTTTATAATGGTAGCTCATCTCACAAAAATATCAATTTAATCTTCTCTGTTTCTCACGTTCTAGATCTGCCATTTTTCTTCAATAAATAAATCTGATTTTAAATGTAAATTTGTTTAGATGTTCAATTTATATACTCATTTATATGATTAATGTGTACACCTTCCACCTCACAAAATTAAACCATATTTCACAAAGTTCCTAAAAAGACTAATATTAAGACAAAAAATCTTATAATTTTTCCAGTAAAGGTAATCTAAAAGCACATTCTAACTGACCATAAATGACTACACAGAGAAATATGTTGTAGTTATTTTTATCTCTTACATTTATAATTATTTTCCCTGGGTGTTTTGTATTGTTTGTATTTCTTAATTGCTCATGTTTTGTTTGTTTGTTTGTTTTTGCGGTACGTGGGCCTCTCACTGTTGTGGCCTCTCCCGTTTCGGAGCACAAGCTCCGGACGCGCAGGCCCAGCGGCCTAGCTGCTCCGCGCCATGTGGGATCTTCCCGGACCGGGGCACGAACCCATGTCCCCTGCATCAGCAGGCGGACTCTCAACCACTGCACCACCAGGGAAGCCCGCTCATGTTTATTTTTAAATGATGTGATGAAGGCAACTTTCTCATTACCATCCTTGAACTTACTTTTAAAATATTGACAGTTGTAGCTGAATATCATGTTTCTAAATATAAGCAATTATTTGTATCATTTCACTGAAATAGGAGGGGTCAATTCTTCTGGTATGATCATACAAGCAAAAAGATAAAGCTTCCAGAACTAAAATATCTGTACATTTTTATACTGGATAAATAGTCAAGTGTTAAATATAGTTAAAAAATAAGAGAAGTTGTGTTATTCTTTTTCAGCAGACTCTCAGTTTAGAAGCATTCACATATTTATTTCAATTCAGAATATTCACGTGTCTGAATAGACCTCCACCGGGGTCTATTTCTCCTTTTGCTCTATGGCAGTGAAGAGTGGATCATCCCACCAATTATAATATTTAGCAAGTATTGTTCTTAGGTCAATCCAATAAGCCTGGAGGAACAGATGGGTTACCTGCCTCATTAGCATTAGACACTATGCCATAGTGTTTTCACTGTACATTACTGAGACAAGTACACAAGCCCAAATTCTGCTCAATTAAATTTACCTAGTAGCTGAAGTGAAAATATCTGAGTAGCTGATGGCTGAAATTGACCTTAGGTGTTTAATAGTTTGATTCCACTGAGAGGGTATCACCAATACTCATTATATCCTTTTTAATCCATTATCCTGATCAATGCAGTATTGTTTTCATGGTTCATTTGCTAGAATTTTATTGAAACTGAAATCACAGCAGTTTCAAGCTAAAAGAGATTTTACAAATGATAAAACTAAAGAATCAGGAAGGTTAAGTGTCTTCGTTTTAAGTCATTCTTCTGAAACTGGTTTCTATTTTATTTTTAACTTGAATGTTATGTAAGGATAATTAGAAATATGCCCTATTTGCTAGTTCTCTTCTAGCCTAACCCAGACCGATTTTTTAGATGAACATGCTCCAAATACATGATTTTGTGGTTTAAAAATTCATTGAAGGAGAAAGCCTAAACAACAAAATCAAGCAACCAATAAAAACTTGTCTGGGACTTTACAAATGGTATATAGTAGAAAACAGTTGGTGCCCTGGCACAGACCCAAGCGTGATTACATCAAAACCTTGAAAGAAGTTCTTATAGCTCTCCTATATCATAGGGCCACATGTCGTTATTAGAAGCACAGTGAAAAATTCTGGTTTACAATATATTTGTCACATAATGTTAGTTATTGATTGATTTCAGCAAAAGGCATTGATTCTGCTGTCATTTCTTTTAAGTCTTAGGCAATGCCTTTTTGTGTGTGATATGAAAATTGTCTTTAAGTGTTAATTTAAAGCCTTTAAATCCAGAAACAGAATTATTTTTAGAGTCTAAGTTTTCACAATAAAGTTAAAACATATGTTGTTATTATATGAAAAAAGTGGGGAAAAGTTATTTTTTTATCCTAATGTCATAGCAATCATCTTCCTGTTAATGATCATTTTGGTTCATAGTTCCATTTTTTAATCTACTAATATCTACAGACTTTTTTTCACCAGAAAAAAATCACATGCACAAGCATGCATACAATTTAAGGGAATTTAAGGACACCAAAATATGTCCATGTATCTCAGTTAAAAATACCTGCCTGAATTAAAATCAAAGATGAAAATATCATCAGTTACTTGAGAAAAAGGATGACATTCACTTTAAATGCCTAAAATTTAAGCTCAGTGTAAACTGAACAATCAACAGCTATAGTTGACTGACAGTTCTTTAACATTTCTAATAATGCCATTTCACATAAGGGAAAAAACAAATCTTCTTAACCAGTCACGGTTCAAAGTCAAAACATAGTGACATAAATATTCAATAGTATTTGAACTTTTGTGTACAATTAAGAATAGATTTTTTTAACTTGAAATGTAATTTTTCTCTCAGAGAAGCATGTCATATTACTCAAAATTCACATTAGTAATATTTACAGATGAATATTTTTATCATTTGAGTGACAAAAATGTGTGTGGATTTAATACAACTAATGATTTACTTTAAGAAGTTCAGTTATGGAGATTGGGATTGAGACCTATACACTAATATGTATAAAATAGATAACTAATAAGAAAAAAAATATATATATATATATAAAAGAGGAAAAAAAAGTTCAGTTATGGCATAAGAAAGAAACAGCTGGCTGTCAGAAATGTTTACTGTGACTTCAACAGACTACAGCAGCTACAGAATGTAGAGTCTTAATGAAGGAGAGGCTCTAAGCTGCCTGTGGATAGAATTACAAACGTTTCTGGAATGTCACAGTAATTTGTTTTCTTCTGAGGGTAACCAAATAAATCTGAGATTTCATTGCCTAAAAGAGGTAAAGTCCACAAGATGTGAATGTTAACAAGTTCTTCAGGCTCTTTGAACTAGTGTTTCATTTATTCTTTCTATTTTTCACTCTTTAGGTGTTATATTATTAGCAAGGAGCAAAGGGAATAAATCCTCACATTTGCTTTACAACCTGAAGTTCAGTATTGTGGGGCTTAATCAATTTAAATTTCATGTACCACTATTTCCCTTGACATTTTACCATGGGGGATCCCACATATTTACCAGGTTTCCATAACAAATATGAGAGGATATTTGGAGCACAAAATGAGCTGATACACAAGAGATTGTGAGAGTTCAAGTCTATGTAATTTGTCAACTGATATGTGGAATTAGACTTTAATTGGAAATGAGCTGTACATTTCAAAAGTGAAAGTGTCATATCTAAGATATTTAGAGTCAGAAGAAAAATGCATGTGTGATAGAAATTAGGGAGTAATGAATGGTTAAGCCAGGAACATGTAATAAAATATGGTTTGCACATAGCAGTGTTGTAAGTTAATTAAGTAGAATCCAAAGTAGAATAGATTCTCAGATTCTTCTCTTTTTAGTTGTTTCAACTTGATTCCATAGACCATGTTCAGCAAACTATGGTCTGTGGACCAAGTCTGGCCTGTTAACAGTTGTTTTGTAAATAAAGTTTTATTGGAACATAGGACAATCATTTTTTATGTACTGTCTATGGCTGACTTAACACTGCACCTGCAGAGTTGAGTAGTTGTAACAGAGAGTATAAGGCCTACAAACTCTAAAATATTATCTCATCCTTTGCAAAAACAGGTTGCCAACCCCACTCTAGATGTATGAAAATCCTTGTAGGTTAAATATACGTTGTTTGCTTTGCAAATTTTTTTATGTTCAAGATCTCTTATCCAATGATGTAGCCTCTAATATAAGCTAGAGAATTAAAAAAAGTTTATATGTCCCAAAGACATTTTTTTATATAATAGGTGATAAATTCATGATTGTATTAATCAGTGTTTAATTAGGACATAACTATTTGAAATGTTATAGGGCTAAAGAGTTTACTGTAGAAATTAGGACTTACACAAATGTGAGTGAAATTGTCTAAGTGAAATAAGAAAGATGGGAATTGGTAATAAGGTACAATCACTGTCAATAAAAGCCTGAGTCACAGAAACAGTTGGGCAGATTTGAGCTTTAAGGGAAATCCTGGAAGTCACGCATGTCTTGCTGTCAAAGTGAAACCACGAAGGGAAATCTGGTGGAGATACCTGTGGAATTTGCTATTTTTCAACTTCAGTGAAGGGTTTGAGAGCTGTCTTGGGTCCACAATTGGCTGCTGGGGCCAGTAGTCCGAAAGATCACCTGGATTCTGGAGTCCTCTAGGCATCTCTATGTCTAGCTCTGACCTGCTCCTAAGGTCTTTGTAAAGTAATGCTTCTTTATTTCCAACTTTTAATTCTTATTCATTTTCCTGTTTTGGTCAACTCTAACTTAGAAATATATATGAAAGAGGAATATGGAAAATATAGTTTCCAGTTTTAGCTAAGTTGTCAACTATTTATTATGCTCACAGATTCTGTGAGCCAGAAATTTGGACAGGACACAGTGGGGAAGACTTGTCTCTGCTCTACTTGGCATCTCTTATTGCAGTTTGAAGGCCAGGACATGGAATCATCTCAGAACATATTCATTTACAAGTCTGGTGGTTGGTGCTGGGAAAACTCAAAGAGCTAAGGGCCAGTAAGGCTGAAGCTCCTTGGGCATATTTATTTTATGTGGTGTCTACATGTGACCTCTTTAGCATAGAGGCTTCACAGTATTTGGACTTTTTTGCATGTCCACTCATGTCTCCCATGGCACCTATCATTAGAGAGTGAGAAGTCATGTGGAAGGTCTATGCTTTTTATGACCAAGCCTTAGACTTGAGAGCATCATTCTAATATCCTCTACTTAAATGAATAGTCCCAAGTTTCTGTTGAGATTCAAGGGAAGCAAATGAAGACCACACCTCCCTTTGTTGGGAGAAGAGTCAGTCATGCTGTTGGAAGAGCACATATTTCTTCAACCAGCTTTAGAAAATAAAATCTGCCACACTAAAATTTTGTCATTCTTTTTGTAACTTCCTACAAGCACATTTAAAAATACATTTTTAGTGTTTCCAAATTTTTTGATATTAGCACTCAAGAATATACATTTTCCTCATGGAAGAGCTCAAATTATTTTAAAATTTGATTATTGTTTCTTCTTTGAATCATGAGATATTTACAAATAGTATTCAGAACTGTAAATTTTTTATAGCATAGCTTACAGTATTTTACAATTTAATTGCTATACTTTAACTCATGCGTTATTTACAATGGCGTTTACAAGTTTCCAAATGTATAATTATGTTCTAAATATATCTTTCTTCATTATTAATGTCTATCCAAATTCTGCTATTATCAGAGCATGTTATTTAATGATATCAATGATTTAAGTTTACAAACTTTCTTAAATGGTCCAGTTTGCTCTTAAATTATATAAATATCCTTTGTATGTTAAAAAGAATGCATATTCTTCAGTTGTTCATTTTATTTTTTTAATACACATACGTACTAAATTATGCTGTTTAAACTTGGTCATGAAAGAATTACTTATTGGTACCTTCTATATCCTGAGCCTTGGGCTTTATACTTAGAAAATGTGAATGAAGAAAATTGACAAAACTTTTAATGAGTTGAATTCTGTAATGACAGGTAAGGAATGATCAACATACTAACTAAATAATTAAGAGATGATAAATTGCATGAGGGAAACATGAGGTAATGTGTACCATTAACGTTACCTAACATTTGCAACGCTATATAACCTGATTAACGTTGACCTCATTGAAAGGCAACTTCTGTACACAGATGTCTTAGATGTGAGGGAGGGAGCCAAACAGATACTCTTTCCAGTCAGAGGAGACAGTACAAATCCCCTTAGTTGGGAATATCCCTGGAAGTTTTGAGAAATAGCAAACATGACCTTGTGTCATGAATGAGGTAATGAAACCTGAGTGAGAGTAATAGCAGATGAAGTCAGAGAAGAGACATGGAACTAAACCATGTAGTAAGAGTTGGGCTTTAACTCATGTGAAATGGTGAGTTATGACATGCTCTGCTTTCTGTTTTAATGGGATTATCTGCTCTTTGAGAATATACTCAGTGGAAAGAGGCAATCATGAGGCAAGTGGAGAAATCCAGGTAGAAATGATGGTGACTAGAACTAGGGTCCTAGAAATGGAGATTGAGACAAGTAGCCAGGTTCTGAATATATTTTGAAGACAGATTTAATAGAACAGTCTAGTAGGTAGGAATGGGTATGAGAGAAAAAGAAAGAGGAGGACTCGACAGTGATTTTTTTTTTTTTTAGTTTGGCCAACTGGAAGGATGATACTGTAATTAACTAAGTAAGGAGGACTGCATATATAGAATGTTTTGGAAAATACCAGTGGCTCAGTATTTGGATATTATAAGCTTTGGATGAAATTAGACTTCCAAATGGAGATATTGAGTAGGAAAACTCTGGAATTTAGAAGAGTTTATGGCCAAAAGATATACAACTGTGAGCTGAAAATATATACACAGTATTTTATAGCAAGAGACCAAATGAGTGCACCCAAATAATATTTGTAAATAGAAGAGAGAAGAAAATATCTTGGTTCTGGCACACTCCAACGATTGTTTGTCAAAAACGTAAGGTGATTCAGCAAAGAAAATTATGAAGGGCTTGCTAAATTTTTTTAGAAAAGGAAGAGCACATGTGTTTCTTAAAAGCCAAGTTAAAAATATTGATATATCAATGAGGTGTGTTTGCCAATGTTAAATGCTGCTTATAGGTAAAGTAAAATTAATGAGATTTAAAGAAATATTCTGTTTTCTCTGCTTGGCAATCCTTATGTGACACATGGGTATACAAATATCTACTTCTTATAGTAAATTTCTTTCTTTTTCTACCAATTTATAAGATTTTTATTTTGAAAATATTTGAACATTTGTTAAAGTTGAAAGAATTTTACATTGAACACATGTATACTCATCCCCTAGATTTACTATATTTAGCTATACCCGTTTATTACATATATGGCCATTTGTTAAACTTCATATAAATGGAAACATGCAGTATTTACTCTATGTAAAAGGTTGATCTCAGTCAGCATAAGGTTTTGAGAGTCATTCAGTTTGCTGTGTGTTTTCCATGTCAGCACACTCTCCACCTCACACAGATGGATGACAAAGTTTACAGTTTTTGGCTATTAAAAATAAAGCTTCTATGAACATTGTAGTATGAAGCTATTGTGAAACGCATGTTGCATTTTCTTGGGTAACTACCTGAAAGTGGAATTTCTGGGTCATAGGGTGAGTTTTATAAGAAATATTTGAAATATTTAGTTTTATAAGAAATGGTTAAAATGTTTCTTAAAGATGTGGGTATTTTTACACACCCACAAACAAGCTATAACATTTCCAGAAGCAAATGGAAATTTACCAACATTTAGTAATGTTGCTGAGTGTAAAGTAGTATTCCATTGTGGTCTTACTTCACATTGCCTGATGTCTAATCATGTTGAGTAATTTTGCATGTGCTTGTAGGGCATTTGAATCATTGATAAAATATCTGTTAAAATACTGCTTATTATTTAACTAGATTCTTTCTTTTGATAACATTGACTTTAAGTACTCTAAGTATATGTTGTATATCAGTATTATATATATGCATAGTATAGTAGTATATATATATCATAGTACATATAACTATGTACTGTAAGTATTTATCATATATATTATCTATAAATAATTTTATTCCAGTATGTGGCTTGTATTTAAAACTTCTCAAATAGTGTAGGTTGATGAGCCAAAAGGTTTTAATTTTGATGAGGTCTAATTTATCATTTAAAACAAAAGAAACATTATTTCCTTCTGTAATTTTTCTAGATAAATTTTACGTATTCCCAAATCACTAGGACCTTATGTTTTCTTTAAAAGCTTTACAGTTAATTTATAGTTAAATTACCCTCAATTTTTTTGTTTGTTTGTATATGGTATAAGGTAGAGTCAATGTTTTGTTTTGTTTTGTTTTGTTTTATTCTTTGTGGGTATCCAATTATGCCAGCACAATTGCTGAAAAGGCATTTCTTTCTCTATAGGATTGATTTGGTGCCTTTTCTAAAAATCAGATGATCATAAAACTGAGGGGCTCTCTATTCCAGCCTACTGATCTATTTATCAATATTTATGCTAATACTACTCTGTCTTGATTAATATCATTTTATAATAGGACTTGAAGTGAGGTAGTTTAAGTTTTCTAAGTTTGTCTTAGTACTGTTCCTTGTATCATTACAAACAATGTTCCTCTTTATCTCAGGAAATACTTTTTGTGTTAAAGTTTATCTGATATTAATATTGCCATCTCATTCTTCTTATTCTTTTGGTTTGTATAATATTTTCCTTCCTATTTGTTTTGAAAACAACTATTTTTTATATTTAAAGGGCATTTAACATATGCAGCATTTAGTTGGAACTTGATTTTATGTCCTTTTCAACAGTTTTAAGAGTAAATGTAATTATTGATATGAAGAGATTTACAACTACCATTTTAAAATTTCCTTTCTTTATTCCCTCTGTTTTTTGTTTCTGTTCTTCCTTTTCTGCCTCTTTTGTGATTATTACTAATATTTTTTTTAGAATTTCTTTTTAGTTTGTTTTTAACTATACCTATTTGCTGCTTCTCTCTTCCTCTTTTTCCTTGGTCTTCCTTCCTCTTTCTCTCCTTCCTCTCCTTCTTCTCCTTCTTAATTGCCCTAGGGATTATAATATGCATCCTTAAATTTTCATAATGTATTTATAGTTAAATTTTTCTGCTTTATGTGAAATATGGGTACCTTACCACTCTACAGATACATTTTCCAGTCTCACCGCCCTTTATGCCACCTATGTTATATGTATTACATCCATATGTATATTATGTTATTAAATTTGCTTTGAAAGGATATATGAATGTTATTGGAACTAAGAGGGAAAAAACAAATATTTTCTATTTACCACAATACATGCTATTTCTGATGCTCTTCATTTATTCCAGAAGATTCGATTTTCCCTCAAGTATGATTTCCCTTCATCTGAAGAATGTCTTCAGCTTTTTTTGTAATGTACATCTGCTGGTGATGGATTCTCTTGATTTCCTTTCATTTGAAGATGTCTTTATTTCTCCTTAATTCTTGGTTGATATTTGTCTCAAAGCTTAGTTCTTTTTTTTTTTTTTTCTTTTTTCCCCTTCAGTAGGCTCATTGTTGTGTGCTTCATGCTTGTATCTTTCAGGGATCTACTAGAAATGTGGGCAGTGACTTCTTATTCTCTACTAATTCTCTACTAAATCTAGGCCAGAAGACTGTAAAATACCACAGTTTTATCTGCCCCATACAGTGCTGTGGCTGAGGCCTAACTTCAGGCTAGAAATCAAAGGGAAACAAATTCATCCTATGACAATCCTGTCTTCAAATATTTCTTTGTATATGTATAACAGTATTATTGAGTTATACTGCAATTCATAATCCATAATGTTCACCCTTTTAAAGTATATAATTCAGTGGTTTCTGGTGTATTGACACAGCTGTACAATCATAACCACCATCAAAGTTTAGAATATTTTCATTATTCCAAAAAGAACCCCAGTACCTATTAACTCTCATTCTTCATCCACCCTTCTTTAAAGTTTTGACAGCCTTCCAGAAATTGGCAGCTTTGGTTCACTCTCCAAAATCTTAAGGTTGTTCTAATTGTTTTTGTATTTAATCTAGACTTTCAGTTATTGTATGAGGGACAGCCAATCAGTTAGGCATTTATTCACCCATATCAGCAGCTGAATCAATTTTTGCTTTATAAATATTTAAGACAATCATGTAAAGAGCATACAAGTATACACCGTTCTTTCTTCCTGTTGAATTAATTTTCCCTTATCTGGTACTCTGTCCATTATTAATAATATTTTGTGTATAGAAGTAAATGTTAATGACATTAATAAAGCCATGTAAGACTTTTTGCATTTATATCTGCCTAGAATATCCATTTAAATGGATATTTCAGGACTCTTATTTTTAGGTGTATGTACTGGTGATAACCAGCACACGGCTGGATTTTATTTTCCAGTAAACAATTATTTTTACTTTTCTGCATTCTGTACTTAGTCCATTTGCAATTGTAGTGCTTATTAATATATTTGGGCTTCTTTCCATCATATTAATTATTTTGTTTTCAATTTTGTGCACTTTCTATTTGCCTATATTTTTCTCTTTATGAGTTATATTTTGAATTTGAAGTTTATCTTAATTTCTCTTTATTCAAATTTTTCATTTTCTTTGACATTTATACTCATCTGGTTTGAAATTTATGCTCTGCACTCTTCCTTTTGTAAGGTTTAAACTTGAAATTTGCCAAGAATTTTAAACAAATGTTAAACTTCCAAATTAGATAAATTTATTGTTATTTTATACATTGAGTCATTTAAATAAATATAGATGCATGCTATTTCATTCTTTCTTCATTCCTTCTTGCCTTTTAAATTATCTTTCAGGAGTTATCTTCCTTTACTCTGAAATGCATCCTTAAAAGCTGCTTCTGGAAATGTCTATTTGTGCTGTGTGCTCTCAGTTGGCATTAATTTTTCATTCAATCTTTTTTTTCAGCATCATAAGTGATATCTCATTCTCACATTTTTCTGATTACTAATTAGTTTCATCATGGTTTCACACTATTTTTAGCTTGTTGTAGACTTTAAGTCCATAATGTATTTGATTTCATTCTGTGGTCTTTATGTCACTTGATTATTTTCATACATTTTGGACACTGCTCCCTTGTCATTTTCGCACATTACAGTTATCTTCCAATATGTCATATGTTCATTAACTCTATTCACTGTGTCCTTCAGTAAACAGAAATACTTGTTTATGGTAACTAAATTCATTTTATTTGCCATGACAGTTATAAAGAATTATTTATGAAGCCCTTTTGCATATCTATATCATAGAAATATTCTCCTACATTTTCTTTTATTGATTTTCAGATTTAGGATCTATCATTAATTCATATGCATTTCACTTATATATGTGGTATTCTGAAAGGATTTAGTGGTTTTATTTGTTTGGGTTTCCTCCGTATTTTCAGCCATTCTTCCCAGCAACACATACTAATAAATCTTTCTTTTTCTTCTATTGAATGATAGTAAAAATTATACCACACAGTTATAGCCATTTTTTCTTGTTAGGTTATGCCAAGGATATTTCTACATTACTAATCTTTTCAAATAATTTGGTTTTATTAAACTTCTTATTCTCTACTCTATTGCACTTATTTCGGCCTTTTTCTTTAATATTTCTTTCTCCTTATTTTAGATTTCCTGAGATGTTCTTTTTACAATTTTCTGAGTTGACTCTTCAGCTCATTACTTTATAACCTCATTTGATTCCTGTTAAGTTTATATAAAGTTATTTTATCTAAGTCCTAATTTAGTTTTATCTCATGAATTTATTTTTAAATAAACTGTTGAAGCAATAACGTATCTAAAGAAAAATCCATGATGCATTAGTGTATATTCAATGAAGTTTTAGAGTGAAAATAACCATCCAACATATCAAGATGTAATATACTTGCATATCAGAAACCATGATCATGTCATTTCCTGCCTCCAAACTGTTCTTCAAGTTTCTATCACCATGTATTATATTTGCTTGTTTCTGAACTTTTTATAAAGAATGAATCATACAGAAATAGATTTTGTGTCTGACATCATTTGCTCATTTTTCTGAGAGATGTAACATACTATTTATTGTTGCAATAATTAGTCATTTTTCTTGGTATAAAATTTCAGTGTAAAAATGTATAAAATTTATCTGTTCTACTGTTAATGGCCACTTGAGGTATTTCTGTACTGTGGGTCACAAAGTCTGTCCTGCTTTCCTAACTAGGGTCAATCATTATCCAAAGTAATTATAGCAACTTATACTCCCATTTCACTGTATATAAGCACAATTACTCTGCATCCTTTCTAAATCCTGATTTTTTATTTAATTTTCTGTGTTATATATCATTTAATTTGTATGTGTCATACTGCATTTAATTTGTATTTCTCTTATACCTATCAATTTTTAGTATACTTATATAAATATGTATATATTTATTGGCCATTTTATATCTTATTTTGTAAAATGCATTTTTAAAATTTTCTTTCCATGATGGACTAGGGATGAGGGCATTCAGTTGTTTTCACTTTCATTTGTGCAAGTTCATTAAATATTCTGGTTTCAATATTTTTGTGAATGCATGATTTACAAATATAATTCCCTAATCAATGGCTTGCTTTTTTCATACTCTCATATTATATATGATGAACAAAAGTTAAAAATGTTGAGAAATCAAATTTATCAATCTTATATGGTTAGTGTTTTTTATAGTGGAAAGTAGCGTTTCTTCACTCAAATCATTAAGATATATTTCTATCTTATATTTTAAATATTGTATTGTTGTATCTGTTTCACTTAGAGCTGCAATCATCTGTAATTTTTTATACTGATATATGTAGAGATTAGGTTCCCTGATTTAGTCCATAAGGATATTCAATGGGCCTAGCACAATTTAATAAAAGCATCATTTTCCTACCATTCCCAAGCAGAAACTTTCTAGTAACGCAAATGATCAAATATATGTGTGTGCATGCACATGCATGTATGTGTGTCTATATGTTCCTGCTTCTGGACTCACTATTCTGTAACACTGGTCTATTAGTCAGTCTCTCCTTTTGCCAATAACGGACTGTCACTTAAGGGAATGGCTGGGAATGGATGGAAGAAATGGGTGTTAAGGATGTTATAGAAATAATTGAGAAGGAATGACACCTGTCTGAGTATCTTTCTTTGTTTCTTTCTTACTTTTGGAATTTTGTTGATGTTTTACATCTACAGCCCTTCCTTCCAACAAAAACAAAGTCAACCAGGATGGAGGCCTAAAATGGAAATCAACAGAAAATAAAACAAATAGTATTTCAAATGAATAAGAAAACTACTCTAAAGAAGGAAGAAAACAAAGATTGACTCAAAGTAACTTCTGAACACAGTACTGAGCAACTCAAAAAGCAATATCAAAAGTATTCTATAATTTATATAACCAAAGCTGAACTTTGAAAAGACCAATAAAACCAATAAGCCTCTACCAGTCTAGATGAGAAAAAAAGAGTGAGGACATAAATTACTAACATCAGAAATGAAGGGAACATCTCTACATGTCACATTAAAAGGATACATGGCCATTAAAAGGATAATAAAAGAATACTGTGAAGAACTCATTGCTCACAGATTTGTTAACCTGGATGAAATGGACCTATTCTTTGAAAGACACAATTTGCCAAAACTCACACAAGAAGAAATAAGTCATATTAATAGGGCTATATCTATTAAATAAATGGAATTAATAAGTAATAATCTTCTGAAACAGAAAACACAAGGCCCAGGTGGGTTTTGGAGATTTCTACCAAACATTTAAGCAAGAATTTATAACAATTCTCTACAATCTCCTTCAGAGGATAGAAGCAGACTCTGTTTACATTTATCATAATCACTGTTGCATTTTGATATAAATTCCTGATTGATTTTTATAAGCCATCTCAGTGTTAGGAGGAAGTTCTTAACTTGAAGTTCCAGTGTATTAGTGAAATCAATACTTAAAATTTTAATACCTAAGATTATAGACAGTTGTTAATCTATGTATAAATATTAGAAATTTATTAACATAAATTTACATAAGTGACATTATTTGTAAATATATGATTTTTTCTACAAATTTTAGTATGGAACACTGTCATCTGAGAAGTTTGCTAAACAATCATGTAATAGTAGCCTGATTCAATCCACCTTATCACAATATAATTGGGTGAGGATTCAATGTTCGTATTCTTAAGAACTTCAGCTGATGGTTCTAAATAATGCCAGAAATTGAGTTCCATTACACAAGTAGATTGCTTTGTTTTTGCTTTATTAGGAACTTCTTGGATATACACTGTCAAAAATATATTCAGGATTCCCAAACCTTTAATTTGTATTGTATATGTTTAGTTTCAAAGCCTATTTTGCCTCACCAAGTGAGTTATTTCCCAATGTAGTCATAATATTTATCTGGTTTATCAAGATGACTTTTAGCATTATTTTTAATATTAGCAATCAATATTTGTTGAGATCATAAATGCATTAGACATATACTGAAACCATTTCATGGTGATATTATATAAATTTTATGATTTCAAAAACATGCCTGTCTGCTATCTGTTTATCATTTATCATCTGTTTATTTATCTTGCCCTTTAAGCTTATGAGTTTGGGGGAAAATGGGTTCTAATAAGAGTCCCAAGCATACAGTACAGATATAGGTAGGAATTATCCTAATCACCTCCAAGATTAAACTGATAATAAAAAAGAATTACTGTAAGGTATGAATTTGTGTGTGTTTATAAAGGCTATCTTAGATTCCCAAGAATTGCTGGAAGTATTGTTTGATAACCTGTGATTTAAACATACACACACAATCTAATATGAATTGTCTTCTTATACCGCAGATTATCTGAATAAGTTTTTTGGGAATGTTTTAATTTATTTTGGTTGTATTTCCGCATACGTGTTAAATGATTAAAATGTTTTCATTTAAATAAAGAATATATTAAATCTGTAATTCAGATTGGTTTTAACTCACAACGCAACTGTGTTACATTTCAATGGAATGCTGTAGTTAATATATTTTTATGAATTAAGACACTTTTTATTAGTCAATTATTAACAGTAATTTTATAACTGAAATACATATTATGAATCATGATAATACTAATATGCTCATAGACTAATAGATTAAAAAATAATTTATATTATTAAGCACAGTTATTATATGAAAAGAATATAAGTGAGTTGTTTTTTTTTAAAGAACATTTCTGGTTTATTTGTCTCAGCATGGTTTGTGAGTTTCGTCCATATCCTTACCTGCCATTGTAGTGCATTCTTTTGTTTTTTAAACATCTTTATTGGAGGATAATTGCTTTACAATGTCATGTTAGTTTCTGCTGTATAACAAAGTGAATCAGCTATATGCATACGTCTCTCCCCAAATCCCCTCCCTCTGGCGTCTCCCTCCCACCCTCTTTATACCACCCCTTTAGGTGGTCACAAAGCACCAAGCAGATATCCCTGTGCCAGGCAGCTGCTTCCCACTAGCTATCTATTTTACATTTGGTAGTGTATATATGTCAGTGTTAACTCTCTCACTTCATCCCAGCTTAGCCTTCCCCCTTCCCGTGTCCTCAAGTCCATTCTCTACGTCTCACTACAAATAACTCAATTTTGTTTCTGTTTATGGCTGAGTAATATTCCATTGTATATATGTGCCACATATTCTTTATCCATCCGTCGATGGACACTTAGGTTGCTTCCATGTCTTGGCTATTGTAAATAGTGCTGTAATGAACATTGTGGTACAGACTCTTTTTGCATTATGGCTTTCTCAGGGTATATGCCCAGTAGTGGAATTTCTGGGTCATACGGTAGTTCTATTTTTAGTTTTTAAGGAACCGTCATACTGTACTCCCTAGTGGCTTTATCAATTTACATCCCCACCAACAGTGAAAGAGGGTTCCCTTTTCTCCACACCCTCTCCAGCATTTCTTGTTTGCAGACTTTTTGATGATGGCCATTCTGACTGGTGTGATGTGATACCTCACTGTAGTTTTGAGTAAGTCTTAATTAAGATATACCAATGATTTCTTTTTCAATGATTACCTTTAAAAATTGAAAGGCTACATATTTGTAAAATTATTCTTTATTTGTATAAATTGGATTATTGTTCATTATTCCTTCATTGTTACTATAGAAATTTAACCTTATTATTTTTAATTATTCACACTGAATATAAATTTCTTTAAGTTATATTTCAGTTATTTGCATCTAACATATCTTAATTAAACTATGTTTCCTGGAGTTTGGGAGAAATTTTTATCTCAGCTTTGTGATATACAAATCACCTGGTAATTTAGTGAGAACATAGTAAATAGAATATGCATTTTCCTTTGATTATCAGTTAGTTTATTCAGGAGCTACATGCCCTGAGCATAGTTTATTCAGGAGCTATATGCCCTGAACACAGTTTATTCAGGAGCTGTATGCCCTGAACATAGTTTATTCAGGGCATATAGCTCCTGAATAAACTAACTAATAATCAAAGGAAAATGTATATTCTATTAGACTTAATTGACTTACCTAGAAATCCTGGATAGTAAAAGATATCATTTTATAATTCAAACATTTAAATGTTTTATGAAATAGTATAACTCAGGGTGATGTAGAAAAATATTAACTGTTACATATGTCTTGATCAAAATATAGACCTAAAGAAAATAGCAAATAGTGGGACATGAGTTTCTGTATTAGTTTCAAAGGGCCACCTTGTTATGGTATCAATACTTCAGGCTGCATGGCTTAAATGACAGAAATGTATTGTCTTAGTTCTGGAAACCACAAGCTTAAAATCAAGGTGTTATCTAGGTTGAGACTTTCTGAAAATTATGAGGGAAGGATCTGTTCCAAGCCTCTTTCCTTGTATATGGCTCTCTTCTCCTTTCGCTTCTTCACATCACATTCCCTCTATGAATGTCTCTATACACAACTTTCCACCTTTTAAAAGGACATCAGTCATATTGGATTAGGGCCTTCCCTAATGACTTCACTTTTACTTGATTACCTCTGTAAAGACCCTATGTCCAAATTACATCACATTCTGTAGTTCTGGGGGTTAGGACCTTAACATATCAGTTTTGGGGTGACAATTCAACCCATAATTGTCTCCTATTTTATATTTGCATTTGATAATGAACTTCCATAATCTTGGCCATCAGTGTGTTCTATGTGGTGGATAGTCTTCCTCATCCATTCCATCCTTTTTCCTGTGTGCCCTTCACTGCAGAGCCTGGAAATCTTTAAGCACCTTTTGCAGGTTGGATTATAAATGCATATTAAATTCTTGCAAGCAGGTGCACTCGAGTTTGTGAAGTAGAAGTGAGTTTTAAATGACTTCATTGTTGCTTATTTAGTTTTTCTTGCTTGCTGATTGCTTGCTATTCTTTTTACTCACTAGCTTCACAGGTACAAGGGACACTTGCAACAGCCATCAGATGGCTATAAATTGATATTCAATTTTTAAATTTTTTATTTTCTTGTTATTAGTAAATTTGAGTTGTTTTCAAACAAGTTAAATAAGAATATGCAGTTTCTATCTTGGAAATTAGTTATTTGAGTTATGGGCTTACTATAATTCTCTTACCTGAGTTTCCAATTAAGTTTACTTAGCTGTTCTTTATCATTTTAAAGCATCCTAAAATACACTAAATTATTATCCTCCCCCCAAATATGTGTTTATAAAATTAATTCCATGAGGTCCTCTGGGGAAAATGTTTTTATGTTCATTAAATTTTAGAAACATGAAAGTCACAATGCACATTAAATACTGCTGCTGAATCAAGCAGAAATAAGTAAATGCATTTGTTTGTTTCATACAGTTCTTTCTAACTTTACCAAGAACAAGAACAATATGTGATGCCATACATGAAACTTTCAATACAACTAATGAACCATGAGACATATTTTGGGAAGTGTACTAGGTTATCTTTCCCTTGTTAATTTTACTATATCATCTATTTCTTGCAGTTGTTCAAACTATAAAGAAAGACCCCATGTTCTAAGTGGATATTACATGATGTCATTAAGAAAGCAGTCTATATTCCATCACCATTCAAGATACTAACATTTTCATTTTGGTGAAAACAATGTATTTACTTTTATTATGTAAGTGTAAGATTCTCCAAGTTGCCTTTTTTGCCTCCTGATAATTAGTTTAGATGATGTAAATAGAAAATTGAAAGGTAGGTTGTGGACACGTTATTTAGCTTATCAATAAGTAAATATTAATTTTATAGATTTTTCTCTTACAAATATACTTCACAGCTATATTTGTTATTTATATTAAATTGAGTAAATATATTTAAAATATAAAAAAATAATGGACAGATTCAGTTTGTATACACAAAAATATAATGAAGATAAAGTATATTTAAAACTCCAATTAAATTTTATCCAAACCAAAATCTTACCTAGTGAGTAATTTTTATAAGCATTAATGCCTTTCTTAGAAAAGCACACTTTAAAAAATCAAAATGTTGGTGGGAATGTTAACAAAAATGATTTCATTTTAGTATTGTAAGCCAGAAAAAATTGCATTTTATTTTTAGAGTTTGGAACATACTGATCTGTTTAAGTCTGTTAGAGGGGAGGGGTGTAGTAAGCGGGGGAAAAAGGAAGGTCAGGATGAACAGCAAATGAGGCTGTCATTGCTAAGTTGCATCAATGGAGGAAATGCCACGAGACATTATTCAGCTAATCAGGGATAACATGAACGTCCTCATTCTGTCAGAAAATATGTACAAAAATGACCTCTCCTTTTATCAGGAACAGTAGGATACAACAGCTTGGTCAGTATTTCTGTATAGATAAGGAGTTTTTTTTTATCGTGTTCTTTCTTTCTCAGTGATGCATCCTTACAGCTTTTTCTTATCATCTAGTATTCTTCAGGCTTGAAACATTTTGAATAAAATATTAATAGAAATTATAAAAATCATCGCTTTTATTGTAGTATTTTTTCACTAATCAATTTTAATATTAGGTTTAAGGCAATAGAATGGCATAAAACTTACTCTTTCAGTGAGTTTTTAAAGCAAACATAAGTATATACTATTGCAAAGCCTTAATGGCAAAAGTATCCTAACTTAGCATCAATTTAAAAGCATGTCATGGAAGAACATGTGAATCCAACAATGTTCCACCTTATGGTAAAATTGTCATTGCTTTATACAGTTGATATATAATATTAATAATGTCCCCATTGTTTACATCAAATTATGAAATATTCTCTTCTTTATAGCATAGGTTAAAAAATTTTGTCCTATCATTATATAAGATTTTTTTTAAACTTAAAAATCTAAGTATTTTTTTAGAAGGGATTTCTTAAACTTTTCTCTGTTACTCTTTAATTTTGAAAGATAGGAAAAATGTAAAGTAGGCATCACCCTCTGAATACAAATTCCATTGCTGAATATTTTTATATTTATTTTTGCATATGTTAAAAATACTTTATTTAAAGTTCGTAATAAGATAATGTTAATTGGTCATCAGGATCTAGTAAAGAAATATTTCATGTTTATTGGTACTAAATTTTCTTTCAAGTAACACAAAGATAATAAATGTTTTCCTATTTTCCCCTGGGTCTTAGGAAGGTAAAAAGCACATGAGAGATAAATTATTCATTTAATTGTAACAGCCTTAGCCCAAGGCCCTTGGAGAAAACTGATGTTCAAAAGTAGGATTCTTTCTTCCTAAAGAACAAGAAAAGCAAAACCTCAGTCAAGGGTGGGTCTGCTATGTTGCAAACTCTGCTCTTTTGTGAACAATCTCTGCCTCCTCTGATGTTTTGTGACTAAATCTTATATCCCCAACTAATAAAAGAAGTATTCAAAAATGGAAGCCTAGCACAGCTAAGTATTGTTTTAAGGGAAGATATTAATTCTTTATTATATTTACCTTTATGCATAATCTTCTTGAGGAAGTTTGCAAAGATTATGGCAGTAATTTGTATTAATGCCTTGATGGTGAAGAAGCACTGGAGACTGACACCACTGCTAACCTTTCTTTGTTCTCACTTAGCTATTACTGGCCATGTCTTACAGGCTCATTTTGTAGTTGGATAAAGGAAATAGATGTCACCTAACCTTAGCACACATACAGCATTATAGCTGAGGCTATGTATGGTCTTCCTCGGTGTTCAGAGGATGGTTGCTAGAATACACAGAGAATCTGTTTTTCAGTTTTTTCCCATTTAGCATCAAAAATTATTAACAGACAAATGAAAACACAATGAAATAGGAGGACCATTTTTCTTATTTTTTAATGAAGAATTAGGATAAAATTTTACTTCTGTAATATAAATAAAGATATGAGTCACAATGCTACTAGTATTAGAATGGAAGGGTACTGTTACCAGAAATCACTTTTTTATTTTGTTAACTATTATATCCTCAGTATTTATATCAAGAATAGTGTCTGAAAGAGAATATCAACAAAAATATGTTGATTGAAATTGTTGCTGAATGAAAGAATTCTCACATGCATTGCATGAAACAAACATAAAATTGGTTGGAAAAATGTAAATAAGAAAAATAATCATGCATGTGCCCAATATGACCATCAATTTTTCTCTTAATTTCTACTACTCTTTTCTTATTTTAATGTTGTCCATTAAGTTGTAACATTAGCTGTATTATATATTATTTAATCACTCTGTAAATTTTTAAATGGTTATATATATACATATATATATATTTTGTTTTTTTCCCGGTACAAGGGCCTCTCACTGTTGTGGCCTCTCCCATTGCGGAGCACAGGCTCCGGATGCGCAGGTTCAGCAACCATGGCCCATGGGCCCACGCGGGATCCTCCCGGACTGAGGCACAAACCCGCATCCCCTGCATCAGCAGGCAGACTCTCAACCACTGTGCCACCAGGGAAGCCCTAAATGGTTATATTTTAATATGCTAATCTCTGTCTTGTGTATATTTCACACAATATTAATTTAAAACTTTTTGTGTTTGTTGAATAATATTTTTGACTTGAGGTAAAACCTGTTCATTTTATGTTTTTTAATTCAAAATCTTGACAGTATTTCAAAGACCAAATTATACAATGGACTCTTATTTAACAATCTGTTTACTTTTTATTCAAATATAGGATTAGGATTTTATTTTATTTACTTTTTTGCAATTATAAACCCAGCAAACTCAGAAATATGTTTCAAGTTAGGAATGATTTAAAATTAAAATGAGAAAGCCACAATTCAAAATAAGTGTGATTTATTTGACATTAATTGTATAATATAAGCCTATCAACTCCATATAAAAAGCTTCACTTATTAGTATTTATCAACAATAAAATGGTAATTATATATTCTTCCTATAATTTGTACCCTTAAATTCATTATCTGAATGTCAATAATTAAAAAAAAAATTAAAATCACTTGAAAACTTATTAAATTATGTTTATAATTCCATAATACTGGTGTCTTCAATTTTTTTCTTGCATAATTTTATAATGCTATCTGTTTACCTTCTATTTGATATCTGTTTGCAACAGTAGTACTAAAATACATTATTATATGTATTTAACACTTTATCTTACAGAAAGTTACTTTTAACATTTTAATCAACATCTCATTGAAAATTTATAATTCAGGTTATTATCACTTGATCTCTTAAATATTATCCCTTTCTAGACAGTTTCCAAACTTCCAGTTCCTTTATCTTCCAAAGTATGAAACACATAAGATACACATAAGAACCACAGTGAAGTATTTAGTATTCTACTTTGGAAAAGGCAGACCAGAGTTTAAGCTCTGGCTTCTAGCCTTTTGACTGAGTAAATTACATAAACTCTCTAAACCTAAGATTTCTAGTCTGAAACATGAACTAGTTACCCCTGTTTCATAGGAGTTTATTAAATATTAAATGAGACGATACATGTAAAATACTTAATAAAATGTTTGACATGTTAATAATTCATTTAGTGGTATTATTGGTGCCAGAAGGACTGCAGTTTCTTTGGCTCTCAAATATTAAACTAAAATCAAATTCTAATGGCTTCCATTATTTTAATGAAACTTATATTTTTGAATTTTAAATAATAACCATTTTGTTCAAGCACCTATACTCCAGAACAATAATACCATATGTCATTTTTTGAGATCTCAAGCATTGGTGCTTGAGTGCATCCATTATCTAACATGATTGAAATCTTAGCTTACATTCAGAAAATTGAAAATAAAACATTTTGCTTTAAACTTCAGTGCCTATGCCAATCAGAATTAATCACTTTTTCTTCTGTTTTGCAGTATTTTATTTATACCTCTCATATTTATTTGGAAGGTTTATATTAAGTAACAAGTCACTAGACAGAAAATTTTTCTTTCACTCGCATGTTCATATTAATGAATGAGATTTTCTGGTTCAGGAGAGATATTCAGAGAATAGTAATCAGCCACATGGTTTAAACCTACTCAGCTCAATTAAATTAATTGTTCAATGGAGCAATACTGGCCTAAATTCATCACATTCAAAGTCAAAGCATTTTATATATTTGTCACCTACTATATTAAATTTCATTAGAAATCCTACTGCCTGAATATGGTTTTATTTCATACAGTATTACAAGCTGTTTAAGAGCAGGGACACTTTCTTATTTATTTTTCACATTATATATTGCCTCCCAGACTGAGGTCTTTAAAAATATTTGTTCATTAATGAGTAAATAAGAAAAATACATTTAAAATTGTTTGAATTAAAAACAATGAGAGAAAAGTCTTAATTTAACATAACAATAGGATAAACTCTCTGGACATTAAATGTAACATTTTTTTTTTTGCAACATAAATGAGAAAACCTCCAAAGACACACAAAGTAGACCTGAAAAAATTTTATTTTCTACTAGACTTTTTGATAGAAGGACATGTCAGAAAAACATGTCAGTTCTCCCCAAAATCAATGTATATAATTATAAATTATTTTCTACTCTCTCTGGAAAAAGATACTACATCCCACACATTGCCATGTGGCTTGAAATGCTTCACTGAGGGAGGAGTATACTTCTGTACTCTATTAAAGGTAGGCATGACCATCTTTGGTTACATGCTTTAGCCTAAATAAATAAATAAATAAATACGGTTAAAAAAAACTGAGCTGTGCTATTTTGCAGCAGAAACTGTAGGAGCCTTCCCTTGGTTTTACCATGCACTTTTCTTCTGCTTCACAAATGAGATAGAAATTGTATTCTCTTAGTGTATTTATTCCCGTAATAAATAACACATGGAACATAGTCAAAGTATAAATTGACATGTGAGTGAGATTTGGGGATTGTTAGACACCCTCAAATTCATGTGTTAAAATCTAATCCCAATGTGATGATATATGGAAGTGGGCATTTGGGATGTAATTAGGTTATGAGTAGAGCCCTTATGAATGAAATTAGTACCCATTAGTTCGGTGCTTTGTGACTGCCTGGAGGGGTGGGATAGGGAGGGTGGGAGGGAGGGAGACACAAGAGGGAAGAGATATGGGAACATATGTATATGTATAACTGATTCACTTTGTTATAAAGCAGAAACTAACACACCATTGTAAAGCAATTATACCCCAATAAAGATGTTTAAAAAAAAAAGAAGAGGCCAGAGAGCTACTTCTTCTGTGAGGATACAAAGAGAAGCAGCAGTCTGCAAGTAGGAAGTGGGCTGTCCTCAAACACCAGATCTGCCTTCACCTTGATCTTGGACTTGCCAATCTCCAGAACTGTGAGAAATAAATGTTTGCTCTTTAAACCAGTTTATGGTAATTTATTAGAGCAGCCTGAACTAAGACAGAAATTGGTACCAAGAAGTAGGGTGCTACTGTAACAAATACCCCCAAATCTGGAAGCAGCTTTGGAACTGGGTAATGGGTACAAACTGGAAAAGTACTGACATGTATGCTAGAAAAAGTTGATATTGTTGTGAAGGGAATTTGGAAGGCAATTCTGGTAAGGACTCAAAGAATAGAAGAGAGCTCTAAAGCAGCAGTCCCCACCGACTTTGGCACCAGGGACTGGTTCCATGGAAGACAATTTTTCCATGGCGGGGGGTGGGGAGGGTGGGGAATGGTTCAGGCAGTAATGGGAGCAATGCGGAGCTGCAGATGAAGATTCGCTTGCTTGCCTGTTGCTCACCTCCTTCTGTACAGCTTCTTTCCTAACAAGCCGCAGACCAGTACCAGTCCATGGCCCGGGGGTTGGGGACCCCTGCTCTAGAGAATCTATCTTCCTAGAGAAAACATAAATAACCACACCCAGAATGGTGGTAGAAATATGGATATTAAGGGAGATCTGCTGAAGTCTCAGATGGAAATGAGGTGCATGTTACTGAAAATTGGAGGAAAGGCAATGCTTGCTATAAAATAGCAAAAAGAAATTCACTGAATTGTGTCCCTGTTCTAGTGATTTGTGGAAGGTAGAATTTGTGAGAAATGAAATTAAATACTTAACTGAAGACATTTCTAAGTGAAGTGTTGAAGGAACATTGTGGTTCCTCTTCTCTGCTTATAGTAAAATGTGAGAAGAGAGAAGTAACCTGAAGACAGAATTGTTAAGCAAAAAGGAACTAGAACATAAATTCAGAAATTCTTACCCTATCCATATTGCAGAAAAAGAGAAAGCACATTCAGAAGAGAACGTTAGGAATAAGGCCAAGCAACTATTTGATAAAGAAATTAAGATGGATGTGAACAAGGGGCTTAATCAGCAACCCAGCAGAAAACTTCCAGTTTGAACTGAATGAAAAGGAGATCAGAAAGAATGAAGGAAGTTTGTCAGACATTTTGGATTTTACAAGATAGGACTATAGAGTTACTTGGCTGTAAAAATCATTCTTCTAGACAAGGGAAGAATACCCCCTAAAGGCAATTCAAAGATGGTCAGGACTGCCTCATTTGCTTCAAAAGATGGAGCTATAGGCTTACTTCCCACAGCCAGATGACCTCTGCCTAAAGCCACTAGGGGCTCTACCATTGCCCTACAGAATTCTGGGGATAGGATACCCAACCAACAGAGTTGCTGGGTCCAAACCACAGCCCTGGAGGGTCTAAAGAGCAAATATGGAGCCAAAGAGGATTTTTAAGTACTAAATATTCTCTAAGAGGGAAACCTTCAAGATGGCAGAGGAGTAAGATGTGAAGCTCACCTTCCTCCCCACAAATACATCAGAAATACATCTACATGTGGAACAACTCCTACAGAACACCTACTGAACACTGGCAGAGGACCTCAGACCTCCCAAAAGGCAAGAAACTCCCCACATACCTGGGTAGGGCAAAAGAAAACAGAATAAACAGAGACAAAAGAATAGGGATGGGACCTGCACCACTGGGAGGGAGCAGTGAAGTAGGAAAAGTTTCCACACACTATGAAGCCCCTTCGCGGGTGGAGATGGCGGGTGGTGGGGGGGAAGCTTCAGAGCCACGGAGAAGAATGAAGCAATATGGGTGCAGAGAGCAAAGCAGAGAGATTCCCACACAGAGGATCAGTGCTGACCAGCACTCACCAGCCTGAGAGGGTTGTCTGCTCATGAGCTGGGGCAGGTGTGGGCTGGGAGCTGAGGCTCTGGCTTAAGAGGTCAGATCCCAGGCAGAGGACTGGGGTTGGCTGCATGAACACAACCTGAAGGGGGCTAGTGCACCACAGCGAGCCGGGAGGGAGTCCGGGGAAAAGTCTGGAGCTGCCTACGAGGCAAGAGACTATGGTTTCACAGTGCACGAAGACAGGGGATTCAGAGCTCCGCCTAAACAAGCTCCAGAGAAGGGTGCGAGCTGCAGCTATCAGTGCAGATACCAGAGACAGGGATGAAACGCTAAGGCTGCTGCTGGAGCCACCAAGAAGTCTGTGTGCAAGCACAGGTTACTATCCACACCTCCCATCCCGGGAGTCTGTGCAACCTGCCACTGCCATGGTCCCATGATCCAGGGACAACATCCCCAGGAAAATACATGGTGCGCCTCAGGCTGTTGCAACACCATGCCAGCCTCTGCCACTGCAGGCTCGCCTCACATTTCATACCACTCCCTTCCCCAGGCCTGAGTGAGCCAGACCTCCCTAATCAGCTGCTCCTTTAACCCTGTCCTGTCTGAGTGAAGAGCAGACGCCTTCAGGTGACCTACACAGAGAGGCAGGGCCAAATTCAAACCTGAACCCCAGGAGCTGTGGGAACAAAGAAGAGAAAGGGAAATCTCACCCAGCAGCCTCAGGAGCAGCGGATTAAACCTCCACAATCAACTTGATGCACGCTGCATCTCTGGAATACCTGAATAGACAACGAATCATTCCACAATTGATGTGGTGGACTTTGGGAGCAACTGTAGACTTGGGGACTACTCTCTGCATCTAATTTGTTTCTGGTTTTATGTTTATCTTAGTTTAGTATTTACAGTTTATTATCATTGGTAGATTTGTTTATTAATTTGGTTGCACTCTTCCTGTTTTCTTTTTATATGTATATAAATATATATATTTTTCCTTTTTCTCTTTTGTGAGTGTGTATGTGTATGCTTCTTTGTGTAATTTTGTCTGTGTAGCTTTGCATTTACCATTTCTCCTAGGGTTCTGCCTGTCCATTTATTTTTCTTTGTATAGTTTTTAGTGCTTGTTATCATTGGTGGATTTGTTTTTTGGTTTGGTAGCTTTCTTCTTTCTTTCTTTCTTTCTTTTACTTTCTTTTTTTAATTACTTTTAAATTTTTTTGTTTTTAATAATTTTTTTTATTTTAATAACTTTATTTTATTTTTTATTTCTTTCTTTTTTTTCTCCCTTTTCTTCTGAGCCGTGGAGCTGACAGGGTCTTAGTGCTCAGGCCAGGTGTCAGGGCTGTGCCTCTGAGGTCGGAGAGCTGAGTTCAGGACACTGGTCTACCAGAGACCTCCCGGCTCCACATAATATCAAACAGTGAAAACTCTCCCACTGATCTCCATCTCAATGCTAAGACACAGTTCCACTCAATGACCAGCAAGTTACAGTGCTGGACACCCTATGCAAAACAACTAGCAAGACATGAACACAACCCCACCCATTAGCACAGAGGCTGCCTAAAATCATAATAAGGTCAAAGACACCCCCAAACACACCACTGGACGAGGTCCTGCCCACCAGAAAGACAAGATCCAGCCTCATTCAACAGAACACAGGCATCAGTCCCTTCCACCAGGAAGCCTACACAACCTGCTGAACCAACCTTAGACGCTGGGTGCAGATACAAAAAACAACGGGAACTACAAACCCACAGCCTGCGAAAAGAGGACACCAAACACTGTAAGTTACGCAAAATGAGAAGACAGAGAAACACACAGCAGATGAAGGAGCAAGGTAAAAATTCACCAGACCAAACAAATGAAGAGGAAATAGGCAGTATACCTGAAAAATGATTCAGAGTAATGATAGTAAAGATGATCCAAAATCTTGGAAATAGAATGGAGAAAATACAAGAAACGTTTAACAAGGACCTAGAAGAACTAAAGGGCAAACAAACAATGATGAACAACACAATAAATGAAATTAAAAATTCTCTAGAAGGAATCAATAGCAGAAAAACTGAGGGAGAAGAGCAGATAAGAGACCTGGAAGATAAAATAGTGGAAATAACTACCTCAGAGCAGAAAAAAGAGAAAAGAATGAAAAGAATTGAGGACAATTTCAGAGACCTCTGGGACAACATTAAGTGCACCAACATTCGAATTACATGGGTCCCAGAAGAAAAAGAGAACAAGAAAGGGACTGAGAAAATACTTGAAGAGATTATAGTTGAAAACTTCCCTAATATGGGAAAGGAAATACTCAATCAAGTCCAGGAAGAACAGAGAGTCCCATACAGGATAAATCCAAAGAGAAACACACCAAGACACATATTAATAAAACTATAAAAAATTAAATACAAAGAAAACATATTAAAAGCAGCAAGGGAAGAGCGATAACATACAAGGGAACTCTCATAAGGTTAACAGCTGATCTTTCAGCAGAAACTCTGCAAGCCAGAAGGGAGTGACAGGACATATTTAAAGTTATGAAAGGGAAAAACCTACAACCAAGATTACTCTACCCAGCAAGGATCTCATTCAGATTCAACAGAGAAATTAAAAACTTTACAAACAAGCAAAAGCGAAGAGAATTCAGCACCACCAAACCAGCTTTATAACCAACGCTAAAGGAACTCCTCTACGCAGGAGACACAAAGGAAGGAAAAGACCTACACTAACAAATCCAAAACAATTAAGAAAATGGTAATAGGAACATACCTATTGATAACTACCTTGAATATAAATGGAATAAATACTCCAACCAAAAGACACAGACTGGCTGCATGGATACAAAAACAAGACCTTTATATATGCTATCTACAAGAGACCCACTTCAGACCTGGGGACACATACAGACTGAAAGTGAGGGGATGGAAAAAGATCTTCCATGTAAATGGAAATCAAAAGAAAGCTGGAGTAGCAATTCTCGTATCAGAAAATATAAACTTTAAAATAAGGACTATTACAACAGCCAAAGAAGGACACTACATAATGATCAAGGGAGCAATCCAAGAACAAGATATAACAACTGTAAATATATGTGCACCCAATATAGGAGCACCTCAATACATAAGGCAAACACTAACAGCCATAAAAGGGGAAATCGACAGTAACACAGTAATAGTAGGGGACTTTAACACTCCACTTTCACCAAGGCACAGATCATCCAAAATGAAAATAAATAAGGAAACACAAGCTTTAAATGATACATTACACAAGATGGACTTAATTAATATTTATAGGACATTCCAACCCAAAACAGAATACACTTTCTTCTCAAGTGTTCATGGAACATACTCCATGATAGATCATATCCTGGGTCACAAATCAAGCCTTGGTAAATTTAAGAAAATTGAAATCATATCAAGTATCTTTTCTGGTCACATGCTATGAGACAAGATAACAATAACAGGAAAAAATATGTAAAAAATGCAAACACCTGGAGGCTAAACAATACACTACTAAATAACCAAGAGATCACTGAAGAAATCAAACAGGAAATCAAAAACTACCTAGAAACAAATGAAAATGAAAACACAATGACCCAAATCCTGAAGCAGCAAAAGCAGTTCTAACAGGGAAGTTTATAGCAATACAATCCTACTGCAAGAAATAAGAAACATCTCAAAAAAAACAACCTAACCTTACACCTAAAGCAAATAGAGAAAGAAGTACAAAAATATCCCAAAGTTTGCAGAAGGAAAGAAATCATAAAGATAAGATCAGAAATAAATGAAAAATAAATGAAGGAACAATAGCGCAGATCAATAAAACTAAAAGCTGGTTCTTTGAGAAGATAAACAAAATTGATAAACCATTAGCCAGACTCATCAAGAAAAAAAGGAAGAAGACTGAAATCAATAAAATTAGATATGAAAAAGGAGAAGTAACAACTGACAATGCAGAATTATAAAGGATCATGAGAGATTACTACAAGCAACTCTATGCCAATAAAACGGACAACCTGGAAGAAATGGACAAATAATTAGAAAAGCAAACCCTCCCAAGACTGAATCAGGAAGAATTAGAAAATATAAACAGACCAATCACAAGCACTGAAATTGAGATTGTGATTAAAAATCTTCCAACAAACAAAAGCCCAGGACCAGACAGCTTCACAGGTGAATTCTATCAAACATTTAGAGAAGAGCTAACACCTCTCCTTCCCAAACTCTTCCAAAATATAGCAGAGGGAGGAACACTCTCAAACTCATTATCTGAGGCCACCATCCCCCTAATACCAAAACCAGAAAAGGATGTCACATAGTAAGAAAACTACAGGCCAATATATCTGATGGACATAGATGCAAAAATCCTCAACAAAATACTAGCAGACAGAATCCAACAGCACATTAAAAGCATCATACAACATGATAAAATGGATTTATCCCAGGAATGCAAGGATTCTTCAATATATGCAAATCAATCAATGTGATAAACCATATTAACAAACTGAAGGATAAAAACCATATGATATTTCAATAGATGCAGAAAAAGCTTTTAACAAAATTCAACACTATAATGATAAAAACCCTCCAGAAAGTAGGCATAGAGGGAACTTACCACAAAATAATAAAAGCCATATATGACAAACCCCAAAGCCAACATCATTCTCAATGGTGAAAAACTGAAACCACTTCCTCTAAGATCAGGAACAAGTCAAGGTTGTCCACTATCACCACTATTATTCAACATAGTTTTGGAAGTTTTAGCCGCAGCAATCAGAGAAGAAATAGAAATAAAAGGAATCCAAATCAGAAAAGAAGAAGTAAAGTTGTCACTGTTTGCAGAAGACATGGTACTATACATAGAGAATCCTAAAGATGATACCAGAAAACTACTAGAGCTAACTGATGAATCTGGTAAAGTAGCAGGATACAGAATTAATGAACAGAAATTTCTTGCATTTCTATATGCTAATCATGAAAAATCTGAAAGAGAAATTAAGGAAACACTCCCATTTACCATTACAGCAAAAATAATAAAATACCTAGGAATAAACCTACCTAAGGAGACAAAAGACCTACATGCAAAAAACTATAAGACACTGATGAAAGAAATTAAAAATGATACAAACAGCTGAAGAGATATACCATGTTCTTGGATTGGAAGAATTAACATTGCGAAAATGACTATATTACCCAAAGCCATCTACAGATTCAATGCAATTCCTATAAAACTGCCAATGACATTTTTTACAGAACTAGAACAAAAAATTTCACAATTTGTATGGAAACACAAAAGACCCCAAACAGCCAAAGCAATCTTCAGAAAGAAAAATGGAGCAGGAGGAATCAGGCTCCCTGGCTTCAGACTATACTACAAAGCAACATTAATCAAGACAGTATGGTATTGGCACAAAAACAGAAATATAGATCGATGGAACAGGATAGAAAACTCAGAGATAAACCCATGCACATATGGTCACCTTATCTTTGATAAAGGAGCCAAGAATATACAATGGAGAAAAGACAGCCTCTTCAATAAGTGGTGCTGGGAAAACTGGACAGCTACATGTAAAAAAATGAAATTAGAACACTCCCTAACAACATACAAAAATAAACTCAAAATAGATTAAAGACCTAAATGTAAGGCCAGACACTACAAGACTCTTAGAAGAAAACATAGGCAGAACACTGTGTAACATAAATCACAGCAAGATCCTTTTTGACCTACTTCTTAGAGAAATGGAAATTTTAAAAAAGGTAAACAAATGGGAACTAATGAAACTTAAAAGCTTTTGCACAGCAAAGGAAATCATAAACAAGAAGAAAAGACAACCCTCAGAATGGGAGAAAGTATTTGCAAACAAAGCAACTGACAAAGGATTAATCTCCAAAATTTACAAGCTACACATGCAGCTCAATATCAAAAAAACAAACAACCCAATACAAAAATGGGCAGAAGACCTAAATAGATATTGCTCCAAAAAAGGTACACAGATTGCCAACAGACACATGAAAGGACGCTCAACACCACTAATCATTAGCGAAATGCAAATCAAAACTACAATGACGTATCACCTCACACTGGTCAGAATGGTCATCATCAAAAAATCTAGAAACAATAAATGCTGGAGAGGGTGTGGAGAAAATGGAACCCTCTTGCACTGTTGGTGGGAATGTAAATTGATACAGCCACTATGGAGAACAGTATGGCGGTTCCTTAAAAAACTAAAAGTAGAACTACCATATGACCCAGCAATCCCACTACTGGGCATATACCCTGAGAAAACCATAATTCAAAAAGAGTCATGTACCACAATGTTCATTGCAGCTCTATTTACAATAGTCAGGACATGGAAGTGTCCTAAGTGTCCATCGACAGATGAATGGATAAAGAAGATGTGGCAGATATATACAATGGAATATTACTCAGCCATAAAAGGAAACGAAATTGAGTTATTTGTAGTGAGGTGGATGGACCTAGGGTCTGTCATACAGAGTGAAGTAAGTCAGAAAGAGAAAAACAAATACCGTATACCAACACGTATATATGGAATGTAACAAAAAGGTTCTGAATAACCTAAAGGCAGGACAGGAATAAAGAGACAGAGGTAGAGAATGGATTTGAGGACATGCGGAGGGGAAAGGGTAAGCTGGGACAAAGTGAGAGAGTGGCATGGACATATATAAACTACCAAGTATAAATTAGATAGCTAGTGGGAAGCAGCCACATAGCACAGGGAGATCAGCTCAGTGCTTTTTGACCACCTAGAGGGGTGGGATAGGGAGGGTGGGAGGGAGGCGCTAGAGGGAGGAGATATGGGGATATATGTATATGTATAGCTGATTCACTTTGTTATAAAGCAGAAACTAACACACCACTGTGAAGCAATTATACACCAATAAACATGCTAAAAATAAATAAATAAATATGCTCTAAGCCACAAATAAGATGTCTCATTTAATCCTTATATATTTTTCTGTTTTCTAAGGACTCTGATTCCTGTACCCACTAGGGCTATGTTTAAGAATAGTTATACTTGCCTATTTTTATTTGGATTGAAATGCTAACTATTATTGAGGAACTGCATTATTGCAGTTATTGCAGTAATGCAAGTTGCCTTATTGCATTTTTTAAAAAAAATTTTCTATCCATTTTTAACGTGGTATACAACTAAATCAAATTTCTTTAGAAAGTCATCACCTTATTTTAAAACTAAAAATGAGAATTAAATTAAAATGAGAATAAATAACACCTATAAAATTTCTTTTTTAAATAAAATCATGAAATATTGTGCCAAGATCACGTTTCAAAATGGAAAACAAAGCTTTACAGACACATGCATATTTCAGAGTCAATATTTTCCATAATTGGTTTTATGTATTATGTTTCATACAAATGCATTTTACTGGAATAGTTGCTATATAGATTAAATTTACTCTCTTGCAAACTAGAACTTAAACAAAAGCAGGTGTTGCATCTTAATGGAACACTGTGAGCCTATTTCTGTAATGAGCTTTACTGACACGTAAATCTTGTTTGCTTTTTCAATTCACATTCTGCATTCTATCACATTTGCCTGCTACTAAAACATTAAAGAGAACTACAAATATTAAATTGGTTCTTAATTTGAGGGTTTTTGAATATATAGATTATAAAAAGACAATTTTTAAATTGCATGGCATTTCTGTTGAAGCATCACGGTCATTCAAACATTTTAATTATGAATGGAAAAAAACTTTACTATATTACATAATGATTAATTTCAATAATAATTCTTGAAGGCATTGAAGGATCCAGATAGAGTACATAGACATTTCTCATTCAGCAGACTTTGTAGACAGGCATAAACTTTGCAAAAACTTTCATAGACAGTCTCTTAAAACTTTCTTTTTATGTTTAAGACTTATTGTTAAGGACAAATTAGTATTTGATAATATCTGACTTATTCCACTACTAGTTTTGTATAATACTAATTAACAGAGACACAGTTATTAATTTCTACATTGTTAACTTTCTAAAATTAGACAACTTAACTGTAAACTTAGTTCTTATCTTTTCACCTCTCATGAGTGATGTGAAAGTAGCAAGGAATAAAGGGGCCCATACCCCACCTCTAGAACCTATGCTAGGTATCGAGTCAGAGGAAAATAGACAATATTTAGTAATGCCAAAGGGGAAGCAGTATTCTCACAGGAGAGACAAAAAGCAAAATAGGTAGAAGGAACATGTAGAGAAGAGATTTAGTCTATGAGGGGACGCTTGGATGAATCTGAATGACAAAGTAGTCATGTTTAGCAGGGATAGGGATTGGTCAGATATTTCTGAGAGAAGGTGTTGGGTGAAGACACAGTGGAAGAAAATTGGGGGCTTTATAATCTAAGAATCTGTAGGCCAACATTATGCATTACCTATGGAAGTGTCGCTTACATGGGAGATGTAAGTAGTGTTATCTAGAGATCTCAGAATTGGGTGGTCCTCACTTAAATCCTGGAGCAAATTATCCCATTTATAAAACATAATGTTTTATTTTGAAATAGGTCTCCTTAATGAGTGTGTGTAACATAGTAAATTCTTGTCTTGCTAGTACATGCATTACTCCATGCCCTTGAATATCCTGCTTTTTTTTCATGGCAGAACTAATTACAGAGGACTACTGCTTTGTATCTCAGCATCGTGATACACAGAGCGCTGGTTAAAAGTAACATCAGGTAAAACAGTAAAGGTTAAAAAAAAAGCTGGTGTATATTGCACATGAGTAGAGCAAGTATTGTAAGCTATGCTGGGTAATGGATGAGAGTGGATACCTATTAAATCTCCATTTGGTGGTGAATTCTATAAAATATAAAACAAGGCAGGAATTTTCAAGAGAGTGGGCATAACAGGTATAAGATAGGCTGGGTGTAGAAGAGTAGGAGGTAGGCAGTGTCTATGCGGTGAACAGTTAGGATAAGAATGGAATGCTTGCAGGATAGGGAATTGTTACAGGGAAGAAGTAGAGAAAAACTGAAACTATATGTACAAAGAAAGTTTATATTTTCTTTGTCTTTATAGTTGAAAGAGAGAAATCAGGAAGAAATAAATAGTAGAGTCATAATATTAAGAACTTCAAATAAAATAAGAAGTTTGAGGGTTTTTTAATTGGAAGTTTTGAAGCAGAAGAGTAAGATATTAAAACTATTAGTGTGAAGATCAGTATGCCTGTGGTATTTACTGCATTAAAGAAATGAAAAATTAGGAGGCATAGAGACCAGGTAGGAGGCAGGTAAAACTCCAAGAGAATGGGAGCAGTACCATTGAAAATGTGAAACAGTACATGACAGTGGATGAGCTTTTACTAGTATTAGTGAACAACATTTAGCAATAGTATTTAGTGACCAAATAGGGGAAATAAATGAGGGTTTGTTATTTTGGTCTGAGTACAAAGAAAAAGTCAACAAATTATAAAAAATAAAATAGGAACATGCACAAGAAAGCTTATTCCAGAAGTAAAATGTTGTTCATATCCATATGCTTATTCTGGAGATGTCAGAATTTGACAGGGATACTACTGAGGGAAAGTTAGCTGCAAAAAGTTATACAAATAAGTCATCAAACGTAAGAATACAAATTTGCCAACCTTCTCAGATTGATAATAATTGAGATGGGGAAAATGCAAAACTATAAAATGATTAGATATTAAAGTTCTTGTAGGAAATAGGTAAAATAGTAATTTGTAAAAAAAAATTGATAATTTTTTGGTGTTCTAACAAAAATTCTGAAAATTCAGGTGTTAGGTATTTTGAAAAAAATATTTCTTTATCATTTAAAAATACATCAAAAACTATCTGCTCTATGTTCAAACTATACATAATCTGTTTGGAGCCATGAATTTGTACAACAGATGTGACAGCAGATGGTAGTAAACAATGCATTTTGTTATAACTGATTAACAACTTTTGCCAAATGCCAGTAGTAATAAAGAAATCCATTTTATCTTAGAATACAAGGAATTAAATATTCAGTGATAATAAAGGCAACTATTTTAGTTTACCTTAATATCACTTACCTCTGAGTGGTGATGAATTGTACCAACTTGATCTAAACTTAGCTCTGCTTTTACATTGCCATTTTTTAACTAAGTAAGGCAGTTATTGTCTTTCATGAAGACAAGATAAATCTTTAATCAATTTTGTCATGTCTTGATTATTTGCAAAACAGGATGACAGATAGAGAGAAAAGAGGTAAAATCTGTCCAGCATAAGGTAAAATTTATTGCTGTAATTTTATAGAAGAGCCCCTTTGATGTCATAAACTGTAAGAAAAAACATGAACAGTTTATTAAAAAAACATAAGAATAGTGAGATGAGATTGCAGCCTTTATAGTGTTCCACACTTTTATATTGATAATTCATTCTTGTCCCACTGTATAAAATAGTAAATTGATTTTGATTTCATATGTAGCTGTCCCATTAATTTTCAAGGCATAACCTTATGAAAATCAAAGTTGTAGAGTTTGCTGACATCAGCTTTACAACTGAGAACTTATCACTCCCTAAAGCAAAAAAGGTATTATCAAGAAACATCTGCAAGACCAGCTATTGTCAAAGAATTGTAATATACAAAGTATCCATGTGGTGTTGTTGATGTATCTATTTCACTAAAAAGTGTTAACAAAATAGTTTAAAACTCAGGGAATGAGAGCCATGCCTTTAATGATATTATCAGCTTTATAGTCTTTTTTAATTGAAGGGAGGTTTTATTTTTTCCATCATAACATTACTATATTTTCACTAGTTCTGTGCCAGAGATGTCTAATGACAAAAGCTACTTTGGAGGAATTAGTTGAGATTCAAATGATTAATTAAGTGAATCATTTATTTTACAATACAGTCATTTTCTATTTGGTTTGGATGTTTTAATTTGGGTCCAAAAATGTACCTTATGTCTATGAAATAGGATAATATTAAAGACATTTTGCTCTTAAATATAGATCAATATATAGAAAATTTTTTAAAAATAGCATTCACTTAACGTATTAAATCTCTAGCAAGGGGCACGAGTCCTTATAGAGTGGAGATAAGTGTTAGTTTTATCTAAACTTACACTTCAGGGAAAGTAGAATGCACTTTACATTTCAATCATTTATTATATCATCTCATATAAAATTCAGAAAGAATACTCAGAGTCTCCAGGACTCATTTAAATATTTTTGTATGCCATTTGAATTTTTATCTCTTTTTTATCTAAGAGTTATAAATAGTGAAACCATGTATGAACATTTAAATAGGAAAACAATTTTAAAATGCGCTAACTTGGGCTTCCCTGGTGGCACAGTGGTTGGGAGTCCGCCTGCCGATGCAGGGGACGCGGGTTCGTGCCCCGGTCCGGGAAGATCCCGCGTGCCGTGGAGCAGCTAGGCCCGTGAGCCATGGCCGCTGGGCCTGCGCGTCCGGAGCCTGTGCTCCGCGACGGGAGAGGCCACAACAGTGAGAGGCCCGCGTACCGCAAAAAAAAAATAATAATAAATAAATAAATAAAATAAAATGCGCTAACCATGTCAATGAGGGAAAGCAGTTTTGAAAAAATTGCTTATCATTTGCCTATGTGTTCATAACAGGTAAATCAGTGTAAACCCACTACAAGAACCAGTGTTTGACCATGGCTAAACACTCATCTGCTGTTTGGTTTAACTTGCTTAACATTAAGGCAATTGTTTGGATGCATTTCTTTTTAAATCACTGATCAAGATTCATAAAACCCCAATTAAAATATGAATGCTACTAATATTCACTCAGTCACCAAAACCTGTGTGCAGTCCTTGACTCCTTGACACCGTATCCTATACCCCAGTCAATAACTCATTACTTTTACCCTAATTCCTAAATATTTCAGAAAGATGTTTACAATTTTCCATCCTTATTGGTATTTTCCTAGGACAGTCCACTATAGCCTGACACATGGATTATTATAGCAGCCTCCTAACTTTTGTTTCCTCTCCATCTGTGTTCCAATTGATTCTCCAAATGATTAAAATAAGTTTTTAACATGTAAATTTCAGAACATTTTTACATTTATAGAAAAATTTTCAAAATAGTACTGAGTTCCCATATATCCCTCTAGCATGAAGGTCCTACATTATTATTCAATTTATTAACACTTATTCATCCATTATTTTTAACTAAAGTCTATAATTTATTCTGATTTCCTTATTTGTTGCTTATTGTCCTTTTTCTATTCCAGGATCCTATCCAGGACATCAAAATATATTTACTTATCATGTCTCATTAGGCAACTCTTGGTTGTGACAATTTTTTAAACTTTCCTTGTTTTTGTTTTTTTTTTGCGTTACGCAGGCCTCTCACTGTTGTGGCCTCTCCCGCTGCGGAGCACAGGCTCCGGACGCGCAGGCTCAGCGGCCATGGCTCATGGGCCCAGCCGCTCCGCGGCAGGTGGGATCCTCCCGAACCGGGGGCACGAACCCGCGTCCCCTGCATTGGCAGGTGGACTCTCAACCACTGAGCCACCAGGGAAGCCCATGAGCTTTCCTTGTTTTTGATGGCCTTGATAGTTTTGAGGAGAACTAGTCAGGTATTTTGTAGAAAACCTCTGAATTGGGATATGTCTAAGGCTTTTCTCATAATTAGACTGGTCTTTCTCCAAAACACACACACACACACACACAAAGAGATAAACTGCTGTTTTCATCACAACATATCAAGGGTGCTTACTACCAACTTGCTCCTTTCATTGAGAATATATTAGAAAACGATATCAGTTTGATAGGTGTGCTCCTTACTAATGGATGTCAGTGCTTCTAGGCCCTCTACGCTAAGAGAGGAAGGAAATATATATCTGTTACCAACCCGTGTACATATATATATCTATAAATATTTCTATATGTAACCACTTGTATCTGTATTAAGCTAAACATGAGTTCATACTGATATGTCCAAATCTAATCCATTACCACATGGATAATCCTAGCTTTCTCTCCTTGCTTATTTATAAACTCTCACTCCAGGAGTAAGAAATCTGGCTTCCACCATGTGCCATCTTTTACTTAATTGTTTAATTGTAGCACGCATGGATAGCAGCATCAGAATTGTTAACCTAGGGAGCAAAAATTTATTAACCATAGTACAATGCTTCTGTTCAATTCCTTTTGCATTTAGTTTTTCAGACTCCACTTATTTCCAAAGTTTCTTAGCTCAGCACCTTTCCCCATCCCCATCAGGGAGGTTGTTTTACATATTTGTAATACAGTTAATTTTTCTTGACACATGCTGACTCCCATCTGGCTTTCCCTGAATCTCTTAATGATTTTTTTAAAGATTTTACAGCAGTTTTAGGTTCACAGAAAAATTGAGAATTACAAAGAGTTCCTAACATCCCTTGACCTCACACATGCACAGCCGTCATCACTGTCAACATTCAGCACCAGAATTATACATTTGTTTCAATGGATGAACCTACATTCACGTGATTATCACTTAAAGCTCATAGTTTACATTAGGGTTCTTAGACATAGAATATTTGACAAATGCAGAAGGTTATATATCCATCATTTCTTTAGCATTGAATAATATTCAATTGTTTGTACATAACACAGTTGTTTGTCTTTTCACTTACAGAAGGACACCTTAGTTTCCTCCAAATCTGAATATGAATAAAGCTGCTATGAACAACTGTGTTCAGGTTTTTGTAAGGACATAATTTTAACTCATTTGAGCAAATATCAAGAAGTGCATTCTCAAGATTGCTTTGGCTAGAGTCTCTCATACAGAGTGAAATAAGTCAGAAAGAGAAAGACAAATACCGTATGCTAACACATATATATGGAATTTAAGAAAAAAAATGTCATGAAGAACCTAGGGGTAAGACAGGAATAAAGACACAGACCTACTAGAGAATGGACTTGAGGGTATGGGGAGGGGGAAGGGTAAGCTGTTTCAAAGTGAGAGAGTGGCATGGACTTATATACACTACCAAACATAAAATTGAAGTAGCTGCATAGCACAGGGAGATCAGCTCAGTGCTTTGTGACCAGCTAGAGGGGTGGGATAGGGAGGGAGATGCAAGAGGGAAGAAATATGGGAACATATGTATATGTATAACTGATTCACTTTGTTATAGAGCAGAAACTAACACACCATTGTAAAGCAATTATACTCCAATAAAGACGTAAAAAAAAAAAAAAAAGAAGTGCAACTTCTAGATCTTATGGTAAGAGTATCATTAGTTTTGTAAGAAACTGACAAACTATCTTGCAAAGTGGCTGTACCATTTTGCATTCTTCAATGACTTTTTTCAAAGTTATATTTTTTAGGGTTCGCTCTTTTTGTTTTAAAGTTCTATGGGCTTTACCATAGCATCGTGTCATATATCCACATTAAAAGATTATGCATAATAATAACAGAACACTTTCAATGTTTTAAAGATTTCCAGTGCTTCATGTACTCAAATACCCCATCCCCAAACCCTAGCAAGCAATGATTGTTTTATACTTCCTGTAGTTTTGGCTTTATGTTGCCTTATCAGACCAACATCTTTTACCTAGCAATATGCATTAAAGACTCATTGATGTTTTTGGTTGCTTGATAGATGTTTCCTTTTAATTGTTGAATGGGTATCCCATTTTATGAATGTGCTACCATTTCTTCACCCATTCATATATTGAAGGGGATTTTGACTGCTTCAAGTTTTTGGTGATTGTGATTAAAGCTGTTATAAATCTATGCATATATATTTATATGTGGTTCTTTTTGTGGACATAATGAAAAATGTAAATGGTAAAATACACCAACAAAGGACAAATATTGGCAGAGTAGAATTTTTTTAAATGATATGGAACTGTTTATAAGAAAAACTTACCTCAAGTTCAATAACATAGGTAAGTTCAAAGTAAAAGAATGGAAAAAGGATTATTTACCTTGCAAACATTATCTTACATTAACACGACCACATAAATTACTTTTTTCTTTACTCTTTACAGAGTGAAGAAAGTGACTAGAGACAAAGAGGAACATTTCATAGTGATAAGACGTCATTCCACAAGAAAAATATAATGATCCTAAAGTGTATGTTCCAAACAACAGAATTTCAAAATTCATGAAGCAAAACATATAGAGTTGAAAGGAAAAATAAAAATATTCTCAATTAGTGTTGGGGACTTAATCACCTTCCTCTGAGAAGCTGATAAAACTATTAGACATAAAGAATCAACAAGAATATATAAAATCTGAATCAAACCAAACAACAGGATCTAAATCATACTCATAAAATAAACCAACCTCAACATATTTTAAATAATGGAATTCACATAGAGTATGTTATCTTATGAGATTTAAACATGAAATTAATATCAGAAAGACAAAAGAAAAATCTCAAAACACTTGGAACTTATATAATACTTTTCTAAATAACATAAATAACATAGATAAAAGGGAGAGCTTCAAAGGGAAAAGAATATAGAACTAAAAGAAAACACAAATACAATATCTAAAATATATAGGATGTTTCTGACATAGTACTGAGAAGAAATTTCTAGCACAAAACAATTAAATAGGAAAGAGAAAAGGTCTCACATAAATAGCCAAATTTCCTACCTCAAGAAATGAAGAAAGCAAAAGCAAAATGAAACCAAAGCATCCAAGGAAGAAAGTAGATAAGAACAGAAATGAATGAAATTTAAAATAGTTAAACAACAGAGAACGCCAATGAAACAAAAGACTGGTTCTTCAAAAAATAATTCAATAAAGTTTATAAAATTCTAGTAAGAGTTGAAAATCAAAAGGGAGAAGAAACAAATCACCAATATAATAAATGAAAGACAGTATATCACTAAAGATGCTGCAGCCATTAAAGAATAATATAACATTACAAAAAAATTTGCACTCAAATTCAGTAACTTAGAAGATAGAGACCAATTCCTCAAATGCTACATTAAACAAAACACACTAAGATAAAATAGATAATCTCAAGTCCAATTACTATTAATAACTTGAATTCATAATTTAAAATCTCCAATCACTGGATAATTCTAATAAACATTCAAAGATTTAACACAAATTTTATACTATATCTTTCAGAAAATAGGACACAAGGAAATATTTCCCAACTCTTTATATGAGGTCAGTGTTAACCTAATACTGAAACCAAAGATTTTTTTAAAACTAGAAATTAATAGTCCGCATAAACATAAACTCAAAAATTCTCAACAAAAACATTGGCACATTGTAACTAGAAATGTATTAAATTATGCACCATCACCAAGTAGAATTTATTCCAGGTATGCACAGATAGTTTAACATTTGGAAATATACCCATATTATACATCATATCAGCAGGCTAAAGGAGAAAAGTCATGTGAACATATCAATTGATATAGAAAAATACTGACAAAATTTGACACACTTTTATGATAAAAATGTTCAGAAACTTAGAGCTAGAGGTAAACACCCTCAGCTTGTTAAGAAACTTCTACAAACACCAGAACAGCTAATAATATCATACTAACAAACTGGAGGAAAGAAATATTTTAAGTATTCATTTAAAAAATTTATATTGAATTATATTGTATGTCTAATATGTATTATAGTATGTATAATGCATATGTTATGTATTTATATAAGATTTTATTTATTTAATAATTAAATAAATAATATTATCCCTAATTACAAATGACATGATTGTCTACACTGACAAAACACAATGAATCTACATAAAAGTTCTTAGGAGTAATAAGGGAGTTCAGAAAGACTGCAGGATACAAGATACGCAGAGTACAGAAGTCAACTGTATTTTTAGATACTACAAGTAGACATTGAAATTAGAAATGTATTACCATTCAAAAACTTACGAGTAAATACAACATGTATCTGACTTGTATACTACAAACTACAAAACACTGATTAGATAAATCAAAGATCTAATGAAATAAAGAGACACTTTGTGTTCATGGATTGGAATACTCAATATAATAAACACTTGAATTATCTCCAAAAGAATGCATAGGCAAACTTATAGCTCAATTCCCTAGATCAAATTGCTATCAAACCCCAGTTATATGTTTTATAAATATAGACAAGATTATTCTAAAATTAATAGGGAAATGTAAGATTATTACAATAGCTAAAATAATTTTGAAAAAGACAACTAAAGTGGGAAGAACCAACAATCAAGACTGTTGTTGACACAGGGATAGACACGTATATCAATGGCACAGTATGAAAAACCCCAAAAAGGAGTCACACATATATGCCCAACTGAAATTTGACCCAGGTGGAAAATAATTTAATGGTGGAAGGAAGCCTTTTCAACAAATGATTCTGTGGCATTTAATAACTCTAGGACAGAAAATAAACATCAGCTAAACTCGTACCTTATACAAAAATTAACTCAATATAGCTCAATGCAAAATGCAAAATAATAAAACTTTTACAATACAGGGGATAATCTTTTTGTTCTAAAGCTAGGCAAACAGTTCACAGATGTGACATCAAAAGCACAATCTATAAAAGACTGATAAATTTGACCTTATCAAAACTGGAAACTTTTGCTCTGCAAAGGAACATGTGAAAAAATGAAAGATAAAGTACACACTGGGAGAAAATATTTGCCAACCACATCTAACAAAATGTAATATCTAGAATATATAAAGAACTCAATAGTAAAAACAATCACTCCAATTTAAAAATGGGAAAAAAGTATAAACATATTATACTGAGACATAGAGTTTGCAAACAGTCACATGAAAATATTTACAACATAATTTGTCATTACGGAAACACAAATTAAAAACACACTGAGATACCATTACACTCCTATCAGATAGTTAAAATAAAGAATAAAGACACTACAAATTTTTGGTGAGGATGCAAAGAGACTAAATCATTCAAGCATTGCTAATGGGAATATCAAATATTACTACTAATCTGGAAAACTGGCAGATTTTTTTTTACACCTAAACATGAAACTACCATAAGACCCAGAAACTGCACTCTTGACAATACCCCATAGAAATCGAAACTTATGTTCACATAAAAACCTGTACAAAAATGTCCATAACCTCAAACTGGAACCAACATAGATGCCATTCAATGGCAAATAATTAAAGGTAGTGTAAACTATCAGTATAAATAAAAAGTTGAACCTCTAGGGACTTAACTGAGTTTAAAATATGCCAATCCCAAAATGTTACATACTAGATGATATCATTTATTTAATATTTTTAAAAGATTATATTTTTGAAGAAGAGAGTATATAAGGGTGGTCAGGGGTAGGGAAGTACTAGGGGAAGGGAGGTGGATGGGATTCTAATAGAGCAAGAGGTGGGATCCTTTTGCTGATGACACTATCTTATCTGTGATGGTGAATACATGAAACTGTACATGTGATAAAATTGTGGAGAACACACACACACACACACACACACACACTAGTGAGTATAAGTAAAGCTGAAGAAATCTGATTTGTTTTAAAGTTTAAAAAATGAACAGTAATGATTCTTATAATGAGGAAAATTTTTTGAAACCTCTCTTTACCCATCTCAGGTAATCTACATTCTAAGCCTCTTAAATATGTGATCTTAGTAGTCTTCTTTTAGTAATAAGAATGAGAATAAGTGAACTTTATAGTTCATGATTTCCATTATATTTAACTTGAGGTACAGAAGTTTGTGTACCCCATGGTACTTGTTTTAAATATAGTGTATGAAGATACATCAATTACTTAGTGAATATATGAATAAATTTCTGATGGCTTAAATGATACCAAATAAAATTCTAATGTATGCATGTATTTCTTCATTTACTATAATAGCTATTAGAATTTTCAGTATTACAAATATTTATCTTTAATATTTCCTCCTTACTTTTTTTGCACATTAAACATATATGTTCTGAAATACATTCCTTCCATCAAACAATCTTTACCCCAGATTTTTTATATTTTGAAATAACTTAATTCTCATGTCATTAACATTTGGCACAATATGAATCATGCCTTTCCTTTCTTTATAAACAAAGATTGAATGCAGTAGAAAATAAACTAATGGTGTGAAATAAGTGGTATTTCTCTCAAGTATTCTAAATACCAGCAAATAATTTATCTTCATAATACAAAAACAGGAGAGATAAATAAATTATAGACATTAGAGTGATTATTTATGCTATAATAATGTTCATTGTTAGAATAAAGGAAAATAGGAAAATTAATTTAACATGTTTGAGATGATTTATTTGTATTAAGAAGGAGGATCTTAACATATTGCTTGATAAAACTAATCATGAACAATAATACATAAGTTAATGGATGCTTTATGTTAATTAACTAGTATGCACCACCTGTCTGCTTCTGCAAATTGTAACTCAACCAAGAATTAACTGTAACTCAAATCGCAGAACTTGACAATTAGGTAAATTTTAATTTACTTATTTAGAAATTCCCAACAAGAAAAATGCAAGGCTGTAGTTGAAAACAACTGTGAGGACAGCCCATTTGCCACTGTCCTGAATTATTAACTACTTGCCTGGAGAAACTTTTGTGTATTATAGTTATTGAGATTTTTCTAAAATGAATGTTATGGATGAAAAAAAAATCAATGTGTTAAACAAATGGATATTTGCACATTAAATTCAGGCAATAGTGATAAACATACAATCAATCACTATCAACTTCTCACATTTCTGTTATTATTTTTAAAAATCACTCTTTGGAAGAGTTTGTTTCATTTGGATTAGGAAAAAGTTTTGCAAAATATGTAGTAAAATCCTTCTGGGGGAAAAATGATATCTGACAAAGGTAAGACCTTTTTCTTTTTTCCTTTTTTTATTTTTTATTTTTGGTTTGCTCTTGTTCACCTCTTTCTTGAAAAACAAAAAAAACCCTGAACTGAACAAGGAATTTAGCGTATTCTATGTGCAAAGACGGAATTCAATCTGACATACTGTGACTAAATTTACAACCATATAAATATTAAACTGAAAGAAAATGTGATATAAGTGACAAAAGGTCAACTTATTAACAGATTTGTAACATGTCATCAGCGAAAATCAATGTGTAAAAATGTAGCCATGAAAAAAAACAAAAACGTAGCCATGGAGGCATACACAACTACATTCTGTGTATGTAAAGCAAAATTTCCACACAATATTTCTTTCCTTTTCAATATGAAATTGCTACAGAACTTAATGACTTGGAGCTATTATTTTTAATTAATTTTACTACATAATTACTTAGGCATAGAGGATATATGATTAAATTATTTTTAACATATAAATGAAACAAACCCACAGCTATGAATACAAAGTACAATTTGAATATACTTTTTCACAAATGTCATTTTATGGAACTTCAAAAATACATTAAGGTATCAAAAGCAGCTAGAGAAATATGGTGTTACTATATAATTTGCCCATTATTCATATTCTGTAGTTCAGATCACCCAAAGTGTATGGTATGAATTAGGTAATTCTAAACTACTTCTATTTTATCTATTTATTTAATAACATATAAATAAACTTAATTTTATAAAAAGAACTACAACAACAGAATTTGGAAATATATACATAAAATGTCTAATTGTGAATTCAGGTAATTTTACTTTATGGCTGATGGGAGGAATTTTTAAAATTAAAGCATAATATAGCATGTAATATTTCTTATCTAAAAATTGTAAAGCATTGAATTCTAATAGGGTAAATAAAAAATGGCATCTTGAGGTTTAAATTAGCTTCTAAACAATAGCAAGTCACACAGGGATGCTTAACCCATTGTTGTAGGCATTTGGGCAATTTTTAAAGTCAGTGTACAAAATCCATCATTTATTATTATTGTTATTACTTGTGGATTTGGTGAGTAAATATATTTACTCCATCTTCAACTTTTTCTTGGATGTACAAACGTAAAACCTTAAAGTATAAAATATTTAAACTTTAAGGCTGCCACAAGTCCACAGCATAAAATAAACTACAAAATACTTTTCTGTCACTGAACATCTAGTTTTTAATGTCCATAAAAATTTACTATTTATGTATCTTATCCATATTTATTTATAAGCTCTTGACTTAGGCAAAAGAGATATTAAAGAAGAGTGATAAAAAGGAACTCATATTAGAAATATTTAAAATATAAACCCATTTTATATTTATATTTTAAGACAGAACAAAAAAAACCAGAACAGTATATAGCTTTACTGTTATACAGGTAAATCTATATAACAAATTGAGCAGTGGGGCAGCATTCAATATGGTTAACTCATACAGTAGTCCTGCTATGAAATTATACTTTTGGATAACTTTAATACCTCCCAGCATAAAATATGAGGAGACTATTTCTTGACAAATACATCCATCTCTGCATTTTGAAATGACAACTTGATGAAACACATAAAGCATATTCGTATTTATTTATGAATGGATATATATGTATATCCATTTCTCAACTTTATTGTCTCATTAAATTTTCAAATTTAGTGATTATGTCTGGCTGTTTTTCCAATTATACTTGTGTACTACAACTGAGCAAATGCTACTGCTGCACTATGTTCTATTCCCTTCCGCCATTCCCATCTCCAGTTCTTTAAGCAGACAACTTGAGGAGAAATTATGCAAGCTTCTCAAGAAGTCCTGTTTGTATCAAGCTTACATGGACTACAACCATCTTAAATGAAACCTTGTATTAGCTTTTCCTTCTTAACTGTTTCCTATCCCCATTTTCTCAACCTGGCTTCCTGATATTGCTTTCCAAATAAAAAACACTTGGAACCAAGTCCTTGGCTTAATGATCAATTATGTGGGAAACAGAAAACACTTCGCTTGTCTCCTTATAGAAACTAACAAATCAACAGATTTAAGGACTAGTTGGATATAACACAATCACTTGTTTTTACAACAAATGGGTTCTGTCTTCATTTCCTGGCTTTCTTTGTATCCTTAGCCAATTTTGGCTTCTACTTTTTCAATTTTGATGGCTTATTTGTTTGCTTCCTTTTACTATCCTTGACTTCTTTTATCTCTTTCACCTGTTACTTACTGAAGTTCCTGTTCTTTATTGTGTCCCTCAGCTCTTTCTCCTAAAATTGTTTTAAGGATATAATTTTATTCTATAAATAATTATCAAAAAAAGAGGAAGAAAAAAGAGATAATCTTCCTAATTTGTCTCATTGTTTTCACCTTGTCCCACTCTAATGATTAGTCTTCACAACCAAGGTAATCTATTTAAACTAAACATATACTTGTGTTGATCTTCTGCTCAAAATATTCATATTTTTGCCACTATGCTGACTTATTTAGCTGTACACTCAGAATATTATGCTCCTTTTAGGTAGCATTTAGGATTAGTTTAAATCATGGCCATTTGGCCAACTATGTGTTTAATGGTTCTCTTTCCTACTGAGAATTACATAAAAATAGTCTAAGCATGTTAACAATGAGGCAATCAATTCCAAAAGGGGTAAAAATACATATAATTGTAGTTCCTTACATAGCACAAATCATAAAAAATGCTACATAAATAAATAAAGCATTTCAGGCAATTTGCTGAATATATTAAATCTTATTTAAATATCACAGTATTTTGAAGTATTCACTTTACTAGGGTCTCCACCAGGCTAGAATTTATAATTTTATACATTATAGCATCAGCAGTCACAAGTTGAGAATAGGGACTCAATAAACATTAGTTGAAAAAAGTGAATAACTAGACGATATACTACTGTTGCTGCTGCCCCAAGAAAGCAAGGAACAAGCCTCAAAAGTTAATTTGGATTGGATGTTGAGACTAATGATGCCAAATTCACCAAGAGGCTATAAATGGACATATGATTCACATAATAAAGCTTTCTGAAGAGAACAGGTTGAAATGGCTTGAAGGAGGCAGAGAGATTAGGCTGGGCCTTTATAGTGGCTGCAGAGTGAAAAAAGAGAAAATTTCCTGTGCCACGCTGGGTGTTTGTGAGATCTGAAAGTGCCAAAGAAGGGAGTTCACTAGCTTTGCTAGCTTACCAGATTGCAGAAGAAAGGGGAAAAGTGGACTGAAATCTGTCAGAATATGTATCAAGTCACACTCTTTACTAAATAACTTTTCCAATACTTTATCACTGAAATGTAGGCAAATATTTTCCTTATATTAAAAAAAAAAAAAAAAGCTCAGTGTGTTGCTGTCAAAGAACTTCCTTATAGTTACACCGTAAATAGGTAGGTTTTCAGGCATGAATTCAGGCCTTATAACTCTAAAGCCCATGGTTGTTAACCACAGTACTATGCTGATAGCAATTGGGATGGCATTCTATTGTTCTTTACATTAAGTTAAATATGTCTATTTCACTTTTCAGAACTTTTAAAGGGTGGAAGCAAGTGAAATTGGTGAGAACACTAGGATAAATGGAGAAGATATCAATTAAAGTTGCAAATTAATCTCAAGTGGAAAAGTATCAGAGAAATGATGCCAAATACATTGAAGATAGTGTATTCTGTTTAAGTAAGCAATTTTTGTTTAAAAAATAGTTCATAGGGCTTCTCTTTATTTCAGTGTATTAAACACATGCACTTACTGCTTCTTCCTATTTGAACCCCATCAAAATAACACACAAACACGAGTATTAAAATGCATATATCCACAAGGTCAAAGATTACAAAACAGTGTATAAAACAACAAAACTTTGGAATCTGGAAAGGATATTATCTAACAGCATATCACAGAAAACTGAAAAAATATTCTGCAGAGAGAGAAGTCATGAAGCCAACAAATTCTCTCTGCAGAGCCTCCAAAAGCTCAGGAATTTGAGACATTGAGCTTCTCTCAGTTGGCTTTCTTGGTTGGGCTGACAAAACAGAAGGACTAGCATTAAAAGTGACTAAGGATTTGTTTGCCTCATCTCCTTCCCCTCTCCAAACTTATTTGCCCAGAGGGTTCTCCAAGTCATCTCCCCAAACTATACTGCCTGACATTACATGACTTTATCACAGCTTTCTGGAATTATTCAATCAGAGGGTCTCTGGATTCCGGGCAAATTGCAGATGGAGATGCTACTTAAAAAGAGATTATAAGAAATTATATACCAAACAGTACATATCAAAGCAGTAGCCAGGCTTTTACAATCTAGAAAAGAATTTGAAAGATTTCCCTCTGCTCTCAGAGGAAGCAACAAGCACAAGAGAAAAGACACCCAGATTCCAATAACTAGCAATCTACATCAACCTTATACTGAGGCCCACAACTTGGCAACCATACTCTATGCACATACAGTTTCCAATCACCTTTTCGTGCTCTTAACGCTAAGAAATTAAGACCTTAGACAAAGATAACCACATATTTGAAGAATTCTCTTGATTAAAAATTGAAAAATAAAAAGCTTTAAAAGCCAAGATATAAACAAGTTAGGGAGCATAAAAAAGTCATATTTCAAAAACATGTTATTCATACATAAAAAGATCAGAGAAAACTTTATATTCATGAAATACCAGAACAAAAATGAGACACAGAACAAAAGTAATTTCATAATACACCACAAGAATTTAAAACATAATAGGAGAAATTTTAAAAATAGTTGGAAGGTTCAATTAAAGATAACACAGAGAGTAAAATCAAAATATAAAGGGCTTCTGGTTCCACGTGTAAGAAAGTTGGAAATGCTTCATAACAAGTAAAAAGCTGAACCAAATGAAAATCAGTAACTCTCCTTAAATTCATAAGAATAAGGGAGGATGCAGGGTATACTGCTACCTCCCAAGACCAGAGAAAGACAAGTGAATACAGAGAGTCAGCTTACCTGAGCAGAGACTCAAAAGCAGAAAATTCCACGGGAATCATTGCTGGGGTAAGAAAACTTGAACTGTAGCTGATGAATTGCTGGAGGCTCAGTGCAGACAACTCTCAGAGTTAAAGACTCCAGGGAGCCCCAGTCATAAGTGGGCCGCCACAATATTATGAGCTTTATCTCCAGGAGTTTCCCACAGTAAATGTCTTTTAAAAATCCCACCAGCATCCTGCAGGAGGAAGGGAAAAGAAACCATTTGGAATTACACCAGAGCACTCTGTTCTTCTTAACAAGGCCTGACAGCCCTCAGGGGAAACTAGTTAACCAGAGCCTCACCTGGGGGCTATTAACAGAGCTTAATTGACCTGACCTTAATTGAAAGGTAAATAAGCACCTCCAGCTGTCTCTAGCCATCTTGTCCTACCTAACGGGATTAAAAATGAAAAACTCTTGTGAAATGCACCCTCTAGAGTCACAGACTATTAAAAGACTGGGACCTAATCATAAGACTACAGAACTCTTCCCCTCCCCACACACTTCACCACTACATTAGTAAAGGCCTATTTACAGCAGCTTTGTTTTTGTTTTGCTGTGGTTTTGTTTTTTTGTCTTTGCTTTTACCTAATATATCATGTTGGCTATCAAGAAAAGAATTATAAGGCATGCTAAAAGGCAACAAAATACAATTTAAAGACACAGAGCATGTATTAGAACCAGACACGGCAGAGATGTGGGAAATATCAGACCAGAAATTTTAAACAATTTCCTCACACTGGTCAGAATGGTCATCATCAAAAAATCTACAAACAGTAAATGCTGGAGAGGGTGTGGAGAAAAGAGTGCCCTCTTGCACTTCTGGTAGGAATGTAAGTTGATATAGCCACTACGGAAAACAGTATGAAGATTCCTTAAAAAACTAAAAATAGAACTACCATATGACCCAGCAATCCCACTACTGGGCATATACCATAAGAAAACCATAATTCAAAAAAAAGCATGCACCCCAATGTTCACTGTAGCACTATTTACAATAGCCAGGGCATGGAAGCAACCTAAATGTCTATCAACAGATGAATGGATAAAGAAGATGTGGTACATATATACAATGGAATATTACTCAGCCATAAAAAGGAATGAAATTGGATCATTTGTAGAGATGTGGATGGACCTAGAGACTGTCATACAGTGTGAAGTAAGTCAGAAAAACAAATATATATTAACACATATATGTGGAATCTAGACAAATGGTATGGATGAACCTATTTGCAAAGCAGAAATAGACACAGAGGTAGAGAACAAACATATGGACACCAAGGGGGGAGGGGGGCTGGGATGAATTGGAAGATTGGGATTGACGTGTGTACATTGCTTATGTACATTGCTATGTATGGAATAGATATCTAGTGAGAGCCTGCTGTATAGCATGAGGAAATCTACTCGATGCTCTGTGGTGACCTAGATGGGAGGGAAATCCAGAACAGAGGGGATATGTGTATACATATGGCTGATTCACTTCACTGTACAGCAGAAACTAACACAACATTGTGCAGCAACTATGCCCCAATAAATTAAAAAAAAATAAATTTTAAACAACAATGATTATTACACTAAGGATCTAATGGATAAAGTAGACAGCATGCAAGAATAGATGGGCAATATAAGCCAAGAAACAAAATTCTAAGAAAGAAACAAAAAAAAAAGCTAAAGATAAAAAATTCAACTGAAAAAACAAAGAATGTTTTTGATGGGCTTACTAGTAAACTGGACACACCTGAGAAAAGAATCTCTGTGCTAGAGCATATATCAAAATAGCCCTCCAAAACTGAAAAACAAAGAGAAAAAAGAATTTAAAGAAGTCAGAATAGAATATCCAAGGACTATGGAAAGCTATAAAAGGTGTAACACACATGTAATTGGAATACCAGAAAGAGAAGAAAGAAAGGCAAAGAAGAAATATTTGAAACAATAATGATTGAGACTTTCTCCAAATTAAGGTCAGACACCAAACCACAAATATAGGAAACTCAGAGAACTACAAGCAGGATAAATGTCAAAACAAACAAACAAACAAAAACACCTAGACAAATCATTTTCAAAATATGAAAAATCAAAGATAAAGAACAAATTCTGAAAGAAGCCAGAGAAAAAAACACCTGACTTATAAAGGAACAACAATGTGAAGTATATCCAACTTCTCCTCAGAAACCATGTAAGCAGGAAGAAAGTTGAGTGAAATGTTGAAAATATTGAGGGGGAAAAAAGAGCCAAGCTAGAACTCTGTACCCAGCAAAATTATACTGCAAAAGTTAAAGAGAAATAAAAACTCTCAAAATAAATAAAAACTGAGAAAATTTATAGACCTGCCTTGGAAGAAATGTTAAAAGAAGTTATTTAGAGAAAAGAGAAACAATACGGGTCAAAATTTCAGGTCTACATAAAGAAAAGTATCAAAGAAGGAAAATGCAAAGGTAAGATAAGAGCTTCTATTTTTCTTATTTTTAATTGATCTAACAGATAACATTTTTTCAAAATAACAATACCAAATATATATTTGATTTTGTGCATATATATTAGAATATATATACATATGCTTATTTATGCTTATATATAATTGAAATAAATGACAACAATGATACAAGAGACAGAGAAGGAGAGGAGGAATAGGATTATTTGGGCTTTATAAGATACTCACACTACTTTAAAGTGGTACAGTGTTATTTAAAAGTAGACATGGATTAGTTGTAAATGTATATTACAAACTCTAGGACAACCACCAAAAAAATAAAAAAAAAAAACAAAGTAAAAAAGGAATTATGAGATTTTCTAGGAGAGGGAAGAAAATAAAATCACATAAAATACCCAATTAAAGCTATAGAAGAAGGACCTTCAAGATGGCAGAGGAGTAAGATGTGGAGATCACCTTCCCACAAATACATCAAAAATACATCTACATATGGAACAACTCCTACAGAACACCTACTGAACGCTGGCAGAAGACCTCAGACTTCCCAAAAGGCAAGGAACTCCCCACGTACCTGGGTAGGGCAAAAGAAAAAAGAAAAAACAGAGACAGAAGAATAGAGACGGGACCTGCACCAGTGGGACAGAGCTGTGAAGGAGGGAAAGTTTCCACACACTAGGAAGCCCCTTCACTGGTGGAGATGGGGGGTGGTGGGGGGGAAGCTTCAGAGTCACGGAGGAGAACGCAGCAATATGGGTGCAGAGGGCAAAGCAGAGAGGTTTCTGCTCAGAGGATCAGTGCTGACCAGCACTCACCAGCCTGAGAGGGTTGTTTGCTCATGCGCTGGGGTGGGGGTGGGGCTGGGAGCTGAGGCTCAGGCTTCGTAGGTCAGAGCTCAGGTAGAGGACTGGGGTTGGCTGCATGAACACAGACTGAAGGGGGCTAGTGTGCCACAGCTAGCTGGGAGAGAGTCCGGGAAAAAGTCTGGAACTGCTTAAGAGGCAAGAGACCATTGTTTCCAGGTACACACAGAGAGGGGGTTCATAGCACTGCCTAAACAAGCTTCAGAGACGGGTGTGAGTCATGGCTATTGGCGCACACACCAGAGACAGGCATGAAACGCTAATGCTGCTTCTGCAGTCACCAAGAAGCCTGTGTGCAAGCACAGGTCACTGTCCACACCTCTCCTCCCATAAGCCTGTGCAGCCCACCACTGCCTGGGTCCCGTGATCCAGGGACAGCTTCACCAAAAGAACACACGGCATGCCTCAGGTTGTTGCAATGTCACGCTGGCCTCTGCCGCCACAGGCTCATCCCACATTCTGTACCCCTCCCTCCCCCTGGCATGAATGTGCCAGAGCCATCGAATCAGCTGCTCCTTTAACCCTCTCCTGTCTGGGCAAAGAACAGATACCACAGGGCAACCTACATGCAGAGGTGGGGCCAAATCCAAAGCTGAACACCAGGAGCTATGTGAACAAAGAAGAGAAAGGGAAATTTTTCTGTGCAGCCTCAGGAGCAGTGGAATAAATCTCCACAATCAACATGAGGTACCTAGCATCTGTGGAATACTGAATAGACAACAAATCGTTCCAAAATTGAGGCAGTGGACTTTGGGAGCATTTATAGGCTTGGAGTTTGCTGTATCTGAGTGACTAATTTCTGATTTATATGTTTATTTTATGTTTTTAATGCTTGTTATAATTGTTGGGTTTGTTATTGGTTTGGTTGCTCTCTTTTTTTATTACTTTTTATTTTAATAATATTTTTAAAATTTTTATAGCATATTAATTTTATTTTATTTTACTTTTTCTTTCTTTTTTTCATCCTTTTCTACTGAGCCGTGTGCCTGACAGGGTCTTGGTGCTCCGTCCGGGTGTCAGGCCTGAACCTTGGAGGTGTAAGAGCCAAGTACAGGACATTGAACCACCAGAGACACCCCGGCCCCACATAATATCAATCAGCAAGAGCTCTCCCAGAGATCTCCGTCTCAACATTAATACCCAGCTCCACCCAAGAGCCAGCAAGCTCAAGTACTGGACGCCCCATGCCAAACAACTAGCATGACAGGAACACAACCCCACACATTAGTAGAGAGGTTGTCTAAAATCATACTAAGTCCACAGACACCCCAAAAAATACAACCAGATGTGACCCTGCCCACCAGAAAAACAAGGTCCAGACCCACCAACAGGCACCAGTACCCCCCACCTGGAAGCCTACAAAAGACACTGAACCAACCTAACTCACTGGGGGCAGACACCAAAAACTACAGGAACTACGAACCTGCAGCCCGCAAAAAGAAGACCCCAAACACAGTAAGTTAAACAAAATTAGAAGACAGAGAAATATGCAGCAGATGAAGGAGCAAGGTTAAAACGCACCAGACAAACAAATGAAGAGGAAATAGACAGTCTACCTGAAAAAGAATTCAGAGTAATGAAAGTAAAGATGATCCAAAGTCTTGGAAACAGAATGGAGAAAATAGAAGAAACGTTTAACAAGGACCTAGAAGAACTAAAGAGCAAACAAACAATAATGAACAACACGATAAATGAATTAAATTCTATACAAGGGACCAATAGCAGAACAAAGGATAAGTGACCTGGAAGATAAAATAGTGGAAATAACTAAGGCAGAGCAGAGTAAAGAAAAAAAGAATGAAAAGAATTGAGGACAGTCTCAGAGACTTCTGGGACAATGTTAAACACACCAACATTTGAGTTATAGGGGTCCCAGAAGAAGAAGAGAAAAAGAAAGGGAATGAGGAAATATTTGAAGAGATTATAGTTGAAAACTTCCCTAATATGGGAAAGGAAATAATCAAGTCCAGGAAGCGCAGCGGGTCCCATACAGGATAAATCCAAGGAGAAACACAATAAGACACATAATAATCAAACTATCAAAAATTAAATGTAAAGAAAAAATACTAAAAGGAGCAAGGGAAAAGCAACAAATAACATACAATGGAATCCCCATTAAGGTTAACAGCTGATCTTTAAGCAGAAACTCTGGAAGCCAGAAGGCAGTGGCAGGAAATATTTAAAGTGATGAAAGGGAAAAACCTACAACCAAGATTACTCTACCCAGCAAGGATCTCATTCAGATTTGACAGACAAATTAAAAACGTTACAAACAAGCAAAAGCGAAGAGACTTCAGCACCACCAAACCAGCTTTACAACAAATGCTAAAGGAACTTCTCTAGACAGGAAACACAAGTGAAGGAAAAGACCTACAAAAACAAACCCAAAACAATTAAGAAAATGGTAATAGGAACATACATATAGAAAATCACCTTAAATGTAAATGGACTAAATGCTCTAACCAGAAGACATACACTGGTTGAATGGATACAAAAACAAGACCCATATATATGCTGTCTACAAGAGACCCAATTCAGACCTAGGGACACATACAGACTGAAGGTGAGGGGACATTAAAAGATATTCCATGCAAATGGAAACCAAAAGAAAGCTGGACTAGCAATTCTCATATCAGAGAAAACAGATTTTAAAATAAAGACTATTACAAGTAAGAGACCAAGCAGGACACTACATAATGATCAAGGGATAAATCCAAGAAGAATATATAACAGTTATAAATATATATGCACCCCAAATAGGAGCACCTCAATAAATAAGGCAAATGCTAACAGCAGTAAAAGGGGAAATCAACAGTAACACAATCATAATAGGAGATTTAACACCTCACTTTCACCAATGGACAGATCATCCAAAATGGAAATAAATAAGGGAACACAAGCTTCAAATGACACATTAAACAAGATGGATTTAATTGATATTTATAAGATATTCCATCCAAAAACAACAGAATACACTTTCTTCTCAAGTACTCATGGAATATTCTCCAGAATAGATCATATCTTGGGTCACAAATCAAGCCTTGGTAAAATTAAGAATATTGAAATAATATCAAGTATCTTTTCTGACCACAATGTTATGAGACTAGATATCAACTACAGGAAAAAAACTAAAAAATACAAACAACTGGAGGCTAAACAATACGATAAAATAATCAAGAAATCACTGAAGAAATCAAAAAGGAAATCAAAAACTATCTAGAAACAAATGAAAATGAAAACACTATGGTCCAAAACCTATGGGATGCAGCAAAAGCATTTCTAACTGGGAAGTTTATAGCAACACAATCCTACCTCAAGCAACAAGAAAAATCTCAAATAAACAACCCAACCTTACACCTAAAACAATTAGAGAAAGAAGAACAAAAAACCCCAAAGTTAGCAGAAGGAAAGTAATCATAAAGATCAGATCAGAAATAAATGAAAAAGAAATGAAGGAAACAATAGCAAAAATCAATAAAACTAAAAGCTGTTTCTTTGAGAAGATAAACAAAATAGATAAACCAAGAGCCAGATGCATCAAGAAAAAAAGTTAGAATATTTAAATCAACAGAATTAGAAATGAAAAAGGGAAATAATAACTGACACTGCAGAAATAAAAAGGATCATGAGAGATTACTACAAGCAACTATATGCCAATAAACTTGGACAACCTGGAAGAAATGGACAAATGCTTAGAAAAGCACAACCTTCTGAGACTGAACCAGGAAGAAATAGAAAATATAAACAGACCAATCACAAGCACTGAAATTGAAACTGAGATTAAAAATCTTCCAACAGGGCTTCCCTGGTGGCGCAGTGGTTGAGAGTCTGCCTGCCGATTCAGGGGACACGGGTTCATGCCCCGGTCTGGGAAGATCCCACCTGCCGCGGAGTGGTTAGGCCCGTGAGCCATGGCCACTGAGCCTGCGCATCCGGAGCCTGTGCTCTGCAAAGGGATAGGCCACAACAGTGAGAGGCCCGCATACCGCAAAAAAAAAAAAAAAAAAAAAAATCTTCCAACAAAAGCCCAGGACCAGATGGCTTCACAGGCGAAATCTATCAAACACTTAGAGAAGAGCTAACACCTATCCTTCTCAAACTCTTCCAAAATACAGCAGAGGAAGGAACACTCCTACACTCATACTACCAAGCTAACATCACCCTGATATCAAAACCAGACAAAGATGTCACAAAAAAAGAAAACTACAGGCCAATATCATTGATAAACATAGTGGTGAAAATCCTCAACAAAATACTAGCAAACAGAATTCAACAGCACATTAAAATGATCATACACCATAATCAAGTGAGGTTTATCCCAGGAATGCAAGGATTCTTCAATATACACAAATAAATATGATACACCATATTAACAGACTGAAGGATAAAAACCATATGATAATCTCAATAGATGCAGAAAAAGTTTTTGACAAAATAAAATACGCATTTATGATAAAAACTCTCCAGAAAGTAGGCATAGAGGCAACTTACCTCAACATAATAAAGGCCATATATGCCAAAAGCATAGCCAACATCATTCTCAATGGTGAAAAACTGAAAGCGTTTCCTCTAAGATCAGGAAAAAGACAAGGTTCCCCACTCTCACCACTATTATTCAACATAGATTTGGATGTTTTAGCTGCAGCAGTCAGAGAAGAAAAACAAATAAAAGGAATCCAAATCGGAAAAGAAGTAAAAATGTCGCTGTTTGCAGATGACATGATGCTACACATAGAGAATCCTAAAGATCCTACCAGAAAACTACAAGAGCTAATCAATGAATTTGTTAAAGTAGCAGGATACACAGTTAATGCACAGAAAGTTCTTGCATTCCTATACAATAATGATGAAAAATCTGAAAGAGAAGTTAAGGAAACACTCCCATTTACCATTGCAACAAAAAGAACAAAATACCTAGGAATAAACCTACTTAAGGAGGCAAAAGACCTGTATGCAGAAAACTATAAGACACTGATGAAAGAAATTACAGATACTACAAACAGACGGAGAGGTATACCATGTTCTTAGATTGGAAGAATCAACATTGTGAAAATGACTATACTACCCAAAGCAATCTACAGAGTCAATGCAATCACTGTCAAATTACCAATGACATATTTCACAGAACTAGAACAAAAAATTTCATAATTTGTATGGAAACACACACAAAAAAACCCAAATAGCCAAAGCAATCTTGAGAAAGAAAAATGGAGCTGCAGGAATCAGGCTCCCGGACTTCAGACTATACTACAAAGCTACAGTAATCAAGACAGTATTGTACTGGTACAAAAACAGAAATATATATCAATGGAACAGGATAGAAAGCCCAGGGATAAACCCGTGCACATATGGTCACTTTATCTTGAAAAAGAGGCAAGAATATAAAATGGAGAAAAGACAGCCTCTTCAGTAAGTGGTGCTGGGAAAACTGGACAGCTACATGTAAAAGAATGAAATTAGAATACTCTCTAACACCATACACAAAAATAAACTCAAAATGGATTAAGAACCTAAATAAGTCCAGACAGTGTAAAACTCTTAAAGGAAAACATAGGCAGAACACTCTATGACATAATTCACAGCAAGATCCTTTTTGACCGACCTCCTAGAGAAATGGAAATAAAAACAAAAATAAACAAATGGGACCTAATGAAACTTAAAATCTTTTACCCAACAAAGGAAACCACAAACAAGACAAAAAGACAACCCTCAAAATGGGAGAAAATATTTGCAAATGAAGCAACTGTCAAAGGATTAATCACCCAAATATAGAAGCACCTCATCCAGCTCAATATCAAAAAGAACAAACAACCCAATATAAACCTGGGTAGAAGACCTATATGGACATTTCTCCAAAGAAGATATACAGATGGGCAACAAACACATGAAAAGATGCTCAACATCACTAATCATTAGAGAAATGCAAATCATAACTACGAGGTATCACCTCACAGCAGTCAGAATGGCCATCGTCAAAAAATCTACAAACAATAAATGCTGGAGAGGGTGTGGAGAAAAGGGAACCCTCTTGCACTGTTGGTGGGAATGTAAATTGATACAGTCTCTATGGAGAATAGCATGGAGGTTCCTTAAAAAACTAAATATAGAACTACCATATGACCCATCAGTCCCACTACTGGGCATATAACCTGAAAAAAAACATAATTGAAAAAGAGTCATGTACCACAATATTCATTACAGCACTATTTACAATAGCCAGGAAGCAACCTAAGTATCCACTGACAGATGAATGGATAAAGAAGATATGACACATATATACAATGGAATATTACTCAGCCTTATAAAGAAATGAAATAGAGTTTTTTGTAGTGAGGTGGATAGACCTAGAATCAGTCATACAGAGTGAAGTTAAGTCAGAAAGAGAAAAAAAATACTGTATGCTAACACATATATATGGAATCTAAAAAGATATATATGGTTCTGAAGAACCTAGGGACAGGACAGGAATAAAGATGCAGACATAGGGAATGGAATTCAGGATATAGGGGTGGGGAATGGTAAGCTGGGATGAAGTGAGAGAGTGGCACTGACATATATACACTACCAAATGTAAAATAGATAGCTAGTGGGAAGCAGCTGCGTAGCACAGGGAGATCAGCTTGGTGCTTTGTGACCACCTAGAGGGGTGGTATAAAGAGGGTGGGAGGGAGACGCAAGAGGGAGGGGATATGGGGATGTATATATACGTATAGCTGATTCACTTTATTATACAGCAGAAACTAACACAGCAATGTAAAGCATGTATCTTCCAATAAAGATGTTAAAAAAAAAACTACAGAAGGCAGAAAAATAATGGAAGACAGAAATACGAACAAAGAACAAAGGCAACAAATTGAAAACAGTAACAGATATGATAGATATTAAAACCAAATATATCAATAATCACTTTGAATGACAATAATCTAAATGCACCAATTAAAAGACAGAGATTGTCAGAGTGGATCAAAAAAAACAACTATATGTTGTCTAAAGGAAACTCACTATAAATATATAGACGTATATAGATTAAAAGTAAATGGATGGAATATATGATTTTTTAACCACTGTTTTATGAGTTCCCTATATAGAAAAAAGCAAATAATTTGATGAGTAAAAACTGGTCAGGGGACTTTAGTAGATATTTCTCCAAAGAAGACATACAATGACCAACACAAATACAAAAAGATGCTCAACATTATTAATCTGGGAAGTGGAAATGGACACTACAATGAGATATTACCTCATACCTTTTAGAAAGACTATTATCAAAAAGAAAAAAAAACTAACGAGTGTTGGTGAGAATGTGGAGGAAAGAGAGCCCTTGTGGAGTGCTAATGAGAATGTGCATTGGTATAGCAACTATGGAAAACTATAGAAAGCATGGAGTTTCCTGAAGATTCAGCATTCCCACTTCAGGCTATTTCTCCCAAGGAATTGATTCACAATTTCAAAGTCGTATCAATATTCTCATGTTAATTTCAACATTATTCAAAATAGCCAAGATATGCAAATAACCTGTGTCCACTGAAAGATGAATGGACGGACTTTCCTTGTGGTCCAGTGGCTAAGACCCCACCCTCCCAAAGTAGGGGGCCTGGGTTAAATCCCTGGTTGGGGAACTAGATCCCACACATCGCAACTAAGAGTTGTCATGCCACAACTAAAGATCTTGCATGCCGCAACTAAGACTCGGCACAGACAAATAAATTAATTAATTAATTAAAAAGAAAGATGAATGGACAAAGAAAAATATATATTATACATGAAATATCATTCAGCCATAAAAAGAATGATATCCTTCCATTTGTGACAAGATGAATGGACCATGAGAGCATTATGCTAAGCCAGACAAAGACAAATACTGTCCAATCTCATTCATATGTGGAATCCTAAAAAGCCTAATTTATAGAAACAGAGAGTAGAATGGTGGTTGCCAGGGGTCGGGATATTGGGGAAATGGGAAGATGTAGGCCAAAGGGTTAAACTTTCAATTAAAAAAGTAATAAGTTCTGGGGATTGAAATTTGCAAAGAAACTAGATATTAAATATTCTCACTCCAAAAAAAAGGAATTACATGAGGTGATGGACATTTAACCAACCTTATTGTGGTAATCATTTTGTAATTTATACATTTATAAAATCATCACATTTTACACCTTAAACTTACACATATAATATGTCAATTATATCTCAATAGATGGGAGAAAATATAAAACTGATGGAGATAATTATAACATGCTAACATTAACTTTAAAAAGCCAAAGTAGCTATATTAATTTAGACAAAGCACACTTCAAAGTAAGGAAAATTATCAAGGATAAAAATGGCATTACACTTGCCTCTTTAACAAAATGGGTTTGAACTGTGTGAGTTCACATACAGAGATTTATTTTCAATAAATATGTAATATAGCACTATACGATCCATGGTTTGTTGAATCCATAGATGCAGAACTGAAGATATGGAGGGCCAACTCTAAAGGTACACACGGATTTTTTACTGCAAGGGGGTTGGTGCCCCAGCTATATGTTGCTCAAGGGCTAAATATGCATAATATTAAAGGGGTCAATTCTCCAAGAAGACAAGACAATTCTTAAAGTGTGTACAACTAACAGCAGAACATCAAACAATGTCAGGCAAATACTGAGAGAACTGAAAGGAGAAATAGATAAATCCACCATCACTTCTGGAAGCTTCAACTGCCTTCTCTCAGAAATGGACAGACCCAGCAGGCAGAAAATCAGAAAGAATATAGTCAAACTAAACAACCAACACCATTAATCAACTGGATATAACTGACATCTGTAAACAACTTCATCCAACGACAGCAGAATACACATTTTTCTCAAACTCCTATGGAACATTTACCAAGACAGACCACATTCTGGGTCATAAAACACATCTTAATACATTTAAAAGAGTATAAATCATATAATGTCTGTTCTCAGACCACAACTGTATTAAGCTTGAAACCCATAACAAAGATAACTGAAAAATTCCAAAATAAGTGGAAACTAAACAACATACTTTTAAATAACACATAAATCAAAGAAGAAATCTCAACAGAAATTTAAAAATATTTTGAACTAAATAAAATGCAAAAAAGCAGGCCTTAATGGGAAATTTATAGCATTGAATATACATATTAGAAAAGAAGAAATATTTAAATCAATAATCTGAGTTTCCACTTTAGGAAAGAAGAGAATAGCTAGAAGAGAAAAAAAAAATATTTGAAGGTAAGCAGAAAAAAGAGAATTCAGTTATAATAGAAAACAGAACATCAACAGAGAAATTCAACAAAACCAAAAGCCTATTTTTGAAAGGACCAATAAATCAATAAGCCTCTAGCCAGGCTAGTTAAGACAAAAACAAGAGAGGACTCAAATCACTAATATCAGAAATGAAGATGAGTTATCATTACAGATCCCATGGCAATTAAAACAATAATAAAGGAAAAATATAAACAACTCTATGCCCACAAATTTGATAACCTAGACAAAATGAGCCATAAAAGACACAGTCTACAAAAACTCACACAAGAAACAGATAATCTGAATAGGCCTATATCTTTTAAAGAAATTAAATCCATAGTTAATAACCTTCCAAAACAAAAATCACCAGGAGCAGATGATTTTGCCAGTGAATTCTATCAAACATTTAATAAAGGATTTATGCCAATCCTCTACAATCTCTTTCAGAGGATAGAAGCAGAGGAGATACTTCCTAACTCATTCAATGAAGCCAACATTATCCTAGTAAAAAAGTCAGACAAAGACATTATAAGAAAAGCTTTCCTACTAATACCAGGTACAATGCAAGGATGTCCCCTATGACAACTCTGTTGCAATGTCATAGTGGAAGCCTTTGTCAATGCAATAAGGCAAGTAAAGGAAATAAAAGGTATACAGATTAGGAAGAAAGTAAAAAACTTGTCTTTGCAGATGACAGGATCATCTATGTAGAAAATCTGAAGTGTCCACAAAAAAACTCCTGGAACTAATGAGTGATTATAGCAATGTTGCAGTATACAAGATTAATATACAAAGTTAATTGCTTTCCTCTATACCAGAAAAAAGTAATTGGAATTTGGAATTAAAAATTAAATATCATTTCCATTAGCTCCCCCAAAATGAAATACTCAGGTACAAATATAACAAGATATATATAAGCTGATATGAGGAAAACTACAAATCTCTGATGAAAGAAATAAAAGAACTAAATAAATGGAGAGATATTCCATGTTAATGGATAAGAAAACACAATATTGTCAAGATATCAGTTCTTCTAAAATTGATCTATAGATTCAATGCAATCCCAATCAAAATCCCAGCAAATTCCTTATGAATATTGACAAACTGATTCTAAAGTTTATATGGAGAGACAAAAGACCCAGAATAGCCAACACAATCTTGAAGAAGAACATAGTTGGATGACTGATGTCACCCCAATTCAAGGCTGATTATAAACTTACAGTTATCAAAAAAAGTGTGGTAATGACAAAAGAATAGACAAAAAAATTGATGGAACAGAATAGAGAGCCCAGAAATTGACCCCATAAATATAGTCAACTGATCTTGACAAAGAAACAAAGACAAAACAGTGGATATAAATAATCCTTCTAACAAAAGGAGTGGCAACAACTTGACATCCACATGCAAAGTATTGAACCTAGATATATACCATAATCCTTCACAAAAAATTAATTCAAAATAGATCATAAACCTAAATGTAAGATGCAAAACTGTAAAAATTTTAGAATATAACAGAGAAATCCTAGATGACCTTGGGTATTGTGATATCTTTTTTGATACAACACCAAAGACACCTTGATCCATGGAAGAACTGGTTGATAAGCTGGAATTTATTAATATTAAAAACTTTTACTCTACTAGAGACAACACCAAGAAAATGAGAAGAGAAGCCACAAACTGGGAGGAAATATTTTCAAAGGACACACCTGACAAAGGATTGTTATCCATCATATACAAAGAACTCTTAAAACTCACCTATAAGAAAACAATAGCATGATTTTAAAAGGCCAAAGACCTTAACATTCACCTCAACAAATAAGATATACAGATGTCAACTCAATAAATAAGATACACAGATGCCATTAAGCATTTTAAAAGATGCTCAACAACATGTGTCATCAGGAAAATGTAAATTAAAACAATAGGATACTACTATACACCTATTAAAATGGCCAAAATCTGGAACACTGCCAACTCCAAATGCTGGCAAGGACATGAAACAACAGGAAGTCATATTCATAGCTGTTGGGAAGGCAAAATGGTACATCCACTCTGAAGACAGTTTGGTGGCTTCTTACAAACTTAAAGATACTCTTACTACAAAATCTAGCAACGGAGCTCCTTGGTATTTACCCCAAGGAGTTGAAAATGTATGTCCATGCAAAACCCTGCACATAGATGTTTATAGCAGCTTTATTCATAATTGCCCAATGTTGGAAGCAACCAAGATGTCCTTCAGCAGGTTCATCATCTGTTCTCTGATGAGTCCAAGAAGTCATTGATTTCAGTTTGTTTATTTTTCTCTGTATGTGTTTTAAGAATGAGATATTGACTTCTGTTAAAAGATAAACTGAGGAACCTTCAAATTTTCAAGAGTTTATTTGAGCATACATGGATTTGATCTGGCAGCTCCAAACCTAAAGTGGATAGAAGTACTCCACCAACAGAAGCTAGGGGAGAGGTTTTTATAGAGAAGATGTGGGAGCAAAGCAAGGAAATTATTTGATTGGTTGTTCTTAAGTCTCATTTTCTCATTCAAATGCATTGACTCCAGCTCAGGTTTTAGTTTGCTTATGTAGGTTACCAGGGCATTTGAGCCACTCAATCTAACAGCCTCCTTTTTTATTTTAATACTCTAAGCTATTTAAATGTCAAAGATAAAACCAAAATCCCCTATATTGCTATTTTTAAAATTAATTGAACATTATTAAATAATATTTATGTTTTACTTAGCAAAATGATAAAATGTTTATTTATTAAATTATCAATTATATTTATTTAAATGAATTTAGTTTAAAATATCATGTTTGGGACTTCCCTGATGGTGCAGTGGTTAAGAATTCACCTGCCAATGCAGGGGACATGGGATTGAGCCCTGGTCCAGGAAGAACCCACATGCCATGGAACAAATAAGCCTGCACATCACAACTATTGAACCTGCGCTCTAGAGCCCACAAGCCACAACTACTAAGACCACTTGCCACAACTACTGGAGTCCGCAAGCCTAGAGCCTGTGCTCAGCAACAAGAGAAGCCACCACAATGAGAAGCCTTCGTACCACAACTAAGAGTAGCCCCCGCTTGCTGCAACTGGAGAAAGCCCGCACGCAGCAATGAAGACCCAACGCAGGCCAAAAATAAGTAAATAAATAAATAAAAATTTTAAAAATCGTGTTTAATTTTAATAATTGTCCTCATAATCTTCTTAGTGTGTTCTTTAAAATATTGATAAGTGGCTCAAGCTGAAATATTTCTGGTTTAAATAAGTTATCAATTTACAAATTATTTTATTCCATATATTTATAACAACATTTTGAGAATTAACTTAGGCTCCTGAGAAAATTCCACTTTCAAGAGCTTCCTTGATGATTCAGGAGTCAAGTCCAAATAAAAGCATTGACTGAAAGCTTGAAGCCAAGGTTTCAAAGGCAAGCTTGGTTTAACATTAGACAATCTGTGACAGCACCTCTAGAAACTTTCCCTCATGAGATTATTAACTACAAGGAAATCACTAGGGATAAAAAAGGTGACACACCTACTGTGGTTAAAATCATAGTCTTTAAATTATAATTACTGTAATGCCTTGCCTAGACTAATCTTTGACTCTGAGTTTTTTAAATATTGTCTAAGTTACAATAGGTGATAATAACTAAACCAAGTATATGTGGTTGTATACTTAGAAATTATTTTAATATTGTAAAATTTTTATTTTCTAGAGTTTTGCAGGGAACTCAATTTTTACATTTGTGTGCATGGTGGGAAGTACAATGATATTAAAAATAAAATTAAAACCATATGGACCTGATGTCAGTAAAACTTAGAATGAAATATTGACTTTGGCACTGTTACTGTAATAGTGAAGCAATTTGCCTATCCTATATGTATCTCTCTCTCCTCATTGAAAGTTGTGATAATAATATAAACATTTTTATGGGGAACTTTGGAGATAATTCTTTTGGATAGCATGTGAAAAAATTTGTATGTGGTACCTTGGGATAAGGTAGTATTTTTTTTTAGAAATGAGTCCTATATTTTACCTTTGATTTGAAAATAAAAATTGAAGATTATAGAAAGGCATCAGAATATGCCGTAACTCAAAAAAGAGATCCAAGATGAATCTCCTTCTTTATTCTGTTTAAAAATTCACAAAATATCTCTGTATCCTAAAATATGTCCCTTATTCTGCTCTTTTAATACAACCTGGTCTGAACAATCATTACCAGCCAAAGAGCTTCATTTTCACCCACTCTAGTACCAAAAGTCACACAGGGCAAGTCAATCTAATTATAAAGCAATAGGCTTTCCAAGTCAGTTCCAAATAATTGCTGGAATAATGCCCCTAGAATTTCCCTGTTGTTCTTTATTGCCAGACTGATAATGCAAAACAGTCCTTTACTTATTTTTTTTTATTTTGAAGACTTTTAGGAAGGAGAGTGGAAACATAATATTAAAACTACTGGTATCTTTCTATTATTGTAGGGATGCTTCATGTGCTAACATTTCCCAATGTGGCTATAACAGAATATCATTCTTAAAGAGACCAGAGAGAGCTTCCTTTCCTAGCGGGGAAGGAAGTAATGGGTTGCTGTTGATATAATTTTTCAGTATAAGGATAATTATGGTCCTACTATGGTTCCCACCTTTGTGTAAGTGTGTACATAAATCTTCCATTAACAATTCAGTCTTGAGAAGAACTCCTGAGGCATTCAAAATATTTCCTCTAATTGTTGGTATATTTAAATCCTCTGAAAAGTTAACTCTATAACTAAAAATTTGGGGAAGAAGTTCCTCAAGATCTTATCACATTTTTGAAGCAACAAGCTACTGCACCTGCCAAAGCCAAATAAGTGAAAATTGACTTGTGATTTAACACTGAGAAGCCTAGCTTAAATAATGTTGCCATTGGCAATGATTTCAAGCTACCTCAATAACTCCCCCTTTAAAATTTCATCTTCACAATGTGATGTCATTTATCTCAAGTATACACCTCCTTACATAGAGTGTACAAACATACCACCAGCCGGCTATAACATGCTGACTCTTTCCCCTCAAGAGTAGGAGGGTTTGCAGATACAAACATCATCATTACAAATTAGTCATTTCAAACTCTTAGCAATCTTACCTAATCAGGCATGGATAGATATTCTCTCAAATATAACATCATATATTTTCAATATCTAAGAGCCTTGCAATAATAGAAAGTAGAGAAGTTAATCTCTCTATAAATCTTTAAAAGTCACAAATTGTACTTTATTCTTATTTGAATACTTAGAACCCAGCACAGTGTTTGGCAGTTGTGGCTACATATTAGTATTTATTTTTTAATGTTCTTTAATTTGAAATGAAAAGACCTTGTATTTCAGCTTGCTCCTCCTTTAACCATATCATGTTTGATTTTATAAATTATACATCTTTATTGTATAATATTTGATATATAGTTGTCTGTTTAATATTTGTGGTTATATTTTTATCATAATGAAAGCATTCATGTTTCATCATTTTCAGTTATTGGCCCTCAATTTGATGATGTCTTGTCATAACGTTTTTATTCCTGTTTTTTCTTTAATTTTGTTTAATATGTCATTATGCCTCATTGTACTCTCAAATTTCTCGTGATACTTTTTCAATGTAGTAAATTTATAACACATAGTAAGTAAATAGTACTACACAATGGTTAAGAACTTGAGATTTAAATTAACGTTCAAGCCAGATTGGTTTTGACACTTACATGTAACATTGGCTAACATATTCAAACTAGTTATTTTTCAGTTTCCTTATATGTAAAGTGAGAATGAAAATGTTCCCTAACTCACTGGCTTGATGTAAGGATTAAATGAGCTCATAAATATTAACTAGAACAGCTACTATAGGGTTTCTCTTTTTTAACATCTCTTTTTATTAGTGAGTTTGTACCATTTACATGTATTATTTGCATTGTCATTCAACATATAGTTATTACGTATTTATTTTATGCCAGTGAATTTTCTGGGCATTGAGGAAACTGATAAATTACCAGACATGATGCCTCATAAATGCTCATGCTTTCATAAATATTACGATCTTTTGGATAGATACATGCAATAAGCATTTAATCAAAAAATGAACAAGATAATTTCAAATCATTACAAGTGCTATGAATAACATGTAATGCCATAAGATGATCAGGAGGTAAAGTTCAAGGAAGATGTCACTGAGAAGGTGAAATTTGAGCCAAAATCTGAAAATTTGAAAGTATCCAAACACTAATGATACCAGGGTAAATAACTTCAGTCACTGCAGCCTGTAGCCTAGAGAAAAGTTAGTGCTTACATTGTTCATTTGTTCCCTTCTCTCAGGGATCATTACTTTGTGTGTTGTGTAATAAGGGAAACACGTTTGTAGTTTTATTTGTTGCTTAAGGTGGGAGGGTGTACCTTGTCAACTGCACTTCTTTGGGCAAATTTCATCTTTTCTCTAAAGACTTCTCTGGCTAATTTATTTAATGTGGCAATCCTCATTCCTCTTCCTTGTTTTATTTACCTCTGCATTCTTTATCATATTATGATATATTATGTAACTGACCTTATTTTGCTTATTATATGTCTCATTTTCTGTCTGTTTTAAATACAAGCCAACAAGAACAGAGATTTTATTATGATTTGTTTATTGCTATATCACCAGTGCCTAAAAAAGCATCTGACATATAATTAGTGCTCAATACATGTTTGAAAAATGAAAGGAATATTTCCAACCAATTGTAAAAAAACAAGACCATATTTAAAGTGTATATTTGTCATCATTGAAAATTTCTCAAATTTTGTAATGTCCATAGCAAAACAAAGCTTTTTTTCTGTGTTTAGTATCGATGTTCATTTCAGTAGTTCAACGTTCTACATGTCTTGGATAATAACTAAAGTCAACTACTTATTAAAATCTGCTTCAGTCTCTAAATTCCTAAAATATAGAACTGATCATCTTCAATTGAATTACATATTGGTCTTTCATTAATATGAACTCATTTTAACCATTCTTTTTATTTTAATATACAAATTTTCAAGTGGCAATTGCAGAGCTTATTTAGTGATCAAACTGCACAAGTGCAAATTATTTTAATTTTCCCTAGGAATAAGATAATTAAAGTAGTTCCACTTCAAACTTGATTTGTTCTTTGCTTGGCTGATTTTCATTGGAGTTCATAGCTACAGATAAGAGCATACTATTCTTTTTTTAACACTTCATAAGAAAAATTGTTTCATTAGTATTTTAATATTTATCTTCTAATAATACTTCAATACCTGATGATAAAACTGAATTATAAAAGTGAGCTAGAGATACAATTCAACATTTATTGTTCAATTTAAACCTATATCTTGTTCACATAGAGAACCATATGATATACTATTTTGCAATTAACAATGATAATATATTTAAGTTGCTTAAACAACTAACATTTGTATATTAACCTGAAATTTTATAAATGAATCAAAGGAAAAATAATTGGTTTAAAAAATATGGATTTATTTATTTTTTCTTTGTCTTAAATAAATCCAAGGGTAGGTAACCTGGAACTGATGTGCAATGCCCTAAGCAATATATTGCCCATTCTTAGCTTGTGGTTCCAACCTGAAAGAATTGTCTTGATCTTGAATGCAAGATGGCCCCCACAACTCCAGGCATTATATCTATATTCATATCTGATAAAGGAAGAAAATAGAATGACCTAAAAAAAACACCTACTGGTTGGTTCAGGCCACTTTTAAGAGCTTTTCCAGAAAAGCTTCCAGAAGAATCACCCATTTTCTGTCTATAAAGAAAATGATTAAAGCCAATCCGCTTACTTCCAGGTTCCCAGGCATGCAGTGCCAGATCATCAGTGTTATGGACTGAATTGTGTCTCTTCGAAATTCATATATTGAAGTCCTAACCCCCAGTGCCTCAGAATATGTCTGTATTTAGAGATAGGGCTTTCAAAGAGGTAATTAGGTTAAATTAGGTAATAAGGGAGAAGCCCTAATTCAATATGACTGGTGTCTTTATAAGAAAAGAGACACCATAGGAAGGGTGGGAGGGAGACTCAAGAGGGAGGGGATATGGGGATATATGTATACATATAGCTGATTCACTTTGTTATACAGCAGAAACTAACATTACATTGTAAAGCAATTATACTTCAATAAAGATGTTAAAAAGTAAAAGAAAATAAAAATTAAAAAAAAAAGAAAAGAGATGCCAGTGATGTACAAGCACAGCACAGAGAACACAGCAAGGAGGCAAGCAACAAGCATCTGTGAGGCAAGGAGAGAGGCCTCAAGAGAAACTAAACCTGCCAACACCTTGGTATTTGACTTCTAGCCTCCAGAACTGTGAGGGGATACATTTTTGTTGTTTAAGCCATCCAGTTTGTGGTATTTTGTTATGGCAGTCCCAGCAAACTAATACAATTTATGATATTACACGGAGACAATTTTCATTTAACATTAAACTTACATTAAAGGAAATGTTGAAAAGAGCTCCAAACTCTTTTATTCTCTCAATTTAGAAATCTGAAACTTTGACCATAGTAGGATGCCAGACACTGAAATGAAATATATATGCAGGGTATACACACACACACACACACACACACACACAGTCTCAATATTTTATTTATCTCAAGTTTTATACAAATTACTCAGTGCTATGCTGTCATGTGCCATGTCTCTAGAGCCGACATTTAGTAAAGGCTGTTAACTGTGTTGTGACAAGGAGGTCAACCCTCTGTTTCCTTTCCTGAACATAGAAATTTTAGGTTATTTTTATTTAACTTGCCACAGTAAATGGAAGCAACTATGTGTAACTCTTTTTTGTGAAAGTATACAATTGTATAAGTATTAATCATTTACTGTGTGGATGGAAGTCAGAGTGAGCATTTGCCTCCCGTTACTATTCAAAGTTTTCTGAACAAACTCTGATACTTATACACATCGGTATGAGATTTTATTTCAGAAGGAAGCAATGTGAATATGGAATAGGATAACTGCATGAGTGACATTAGAAAAAGCAGAGTTCTTGATTAGAGTAGGTAGCAACAGCCCCCTAAGCATGTTTAGGACAGAAAAATTCTGTTATAAATCCCTCAGACATTAACTAATGTTAATAACAATGGAGTTCTGAACATTGCTACTGGAAACTCATCCAGGACCTGCTCTTAGCCCTTCCAAAAATCCTACGTGTTTTGTTTGCTTGTTTATTATTTGTTTTAGTTTCTTCTAAGAAGAATTTATTCCTCTTTAAAATAGCTAGACTGAACTTTAGTATCTAAGACTGATGTTGATAAATAAATGTTAGCCAAGGACTGGTTTCAAACAACAAATCTTTGAGAAAAGTAGGAATCTGGTTAGTTTTGGAAGCACTTATATTCAAGTAACATTAGGGGAAGAAATTCTCAGAGTCCTTACCACACAGAAGCTAAGGCATTTCTTAAATTTTCAACTGTTTTAAGTTTTCACAGATAAAGGATCAACTACACGACTGTGCCTATAGAAGGCAAGGCAATTCACTTAGTAGAATGAACATTTTCTGTTATAGATTATGATTATGATTAGGAAATTTATGGGAATGGATGAGCTGGTTGATTACTTATAACTGCTATGGAAATTCTTTTTGTCTGCACCATGAGGCATGAAGGACCTCAGTTCTCCAACAAGGGATCAAATCTGCGCCCCCTGCAGTGGAAGCATGGAGTCTTAGCCAGTGGACGGCCAGGGAAGTCCCATGCTATGGAAATCTTAAAGAAAATTTCAACCTTACAATTTTGATTCTTGTATCAAAGCAGGTTTAAAAAAAAAATCTCTAGGACTGCCTGAAAAAAATCACATTTCTTCTGTAGCTATAAACAGATGGAGGAGAAAATAGATTCTGGTTCTATGAGGTGCTGAATTAAAATAGATGTGTGATGGAAAACTTATGCTAGATGTATGCATTTATCCAGAGAATCTGAATTAAACATACTACCTGGAACAGATGGGAATGGTAGGCCTGGTTTGTTAAATTGGTAGACTGAAACTGGCACTCATTGTTAACTTATTCTAAAATAACTTGAGCTGCTATAAATTATGTTGAATTACATAACAAAATAATCCAAATGCCGATGTATGTGTAGGTTAAAAAAAATAGCATGTGTGGACCATTCACTGTTCTTTAATTATATCTCTGGTGAGGTACCAGAGAACATTCCCTTCACCAAGTCAAGAAAACTGCATTGGTGAGGAAAGCAACAATAACCCAGAAAAGCTCTGTGCTGAATGTCTTCAGTAAACTGGGCATGAAAATGGGAAATTCTGCCATTGAAATGGGCACCCACATATGGGGAAAGGCCAGGTAGAAGCACATAGCAACCAGATACAAAATGTTATGCTTGTTAGGTTGGGCAGTGGGTCAAAAGTGGCAAGCAGAGTGGATTTACCCTCAAGGCTCTCTGGTGATAGTTGGTTGTTTATTGCATCCCTAAAACCTGTCTATAAAGATCTGAGCAGATGTGTGCAATGAGAAAATAAATTAAAAATTAAAAAACATAATTGGAAAATATATCAGATTTATCCTAGCTTTTCCTAGCTTTCCTGATGGCTCACAAAAAATGTTAACTTAATGCCAGATGCAAAGTTTATGTGAGGGCTTGATTACCTAACCTTTCTTTCACCACAGTTGATCTGACTTTTAGTTTTGTAGAGGGAAAAACTTGCCAAAAAGTATAGTGTGGTCTAATTTCCTAATAGAGTACCTGACACCTATCATCACTGAGGAGAGAGCAACTTGTCCTCATTGGAATAGATGCTTATTCTGAAAGGGTATTTATCGTCTTTGCTCACCATGGCTGAAATATAAGTTGAGTTCAGAGAAGCATGGGATGGGTAGATGAGAAAAGATATTATACAGCCAAGTGTTTTCTTAGGACCAAATCCAGAGACAAAAACTATAATAGCTGTACACTTTTACTTTTGCTTTTCCATGATTATATTTACATTTGAACTTATTCTCTTGTTAATCTTGTCCCTTTCTTCTACAATATAGACTGTATTACTTGTGGTAAGTTCTGAATAATAGAATATTGTGGCAAGGCTCATTTTTACACCCGAGAATGTATGCATCCTTAAATTTTCTGCCCTAGGCACTTCTCTTAGATGTCACCATAGCCCCAGATCCAATTTGTATTCATTTTAGAAAGAGTATGATATTTTTGTCTCATTGTATAGAAACATTTAACAATGGAACATGTGTTGAAATATATGGTTACTTTTTCTAGCTAAGGGGCTACAAAATTAAGAGTATGCCTCTTATTTGTAGTAGTCTAAAATATTTTGAACACAGTAATTTCCAAATGTTAATGGTTTCTTGTATTGTAACTCCAATCATATGTACATTCAAAACAAAACCAAAACAAGGTAATATGTTTCTCAGCTTTCCTTTCTACCAGAGCACTGACATATAGGACATATAGTTTAGGAACTGTCTATTAAATGCAAACATGTTAGATTTGGATTCAGATGAAAAGTCAGTGAGACACATTATGGCTTAGAGAATCTATTTTGTTGACCTAGGTGAAAGTACAGATAGTACTTTCACTCTAGACACTACAGTGGATGCAGTAGTTTTCTTATTGCTACATAGACAGCATGGAATAGAATTGGTGGAAAAAGCAGTATCTCTCCTAGTTCAGTGTTTGATTCTGGGAGTTGTTCCTAACACTCAAGTGTGAACTTGTTCCTCTTGCTCATTAAAAGATTTTGTAAGCTTTCTAGTACTGCCCAATAATTTCCTTGCTGCTTAAATTACTGGGGGGTGGATTTGTTGTCTGTTCAATCCAGAAGTTAATCTTTGAAGAAGAGATGTTGATAAAAGTTAAAAATACTTAAACGATTTTATTCTGTAAGCATTGTCAATTCCATTGCCATTTTTACTTCAGAGAGGAAGATAAATCAGTGTGTTTACTTAGACAGATTTATGACTATCAAATGCTGAAGCACTAGTAAGAAAATTTGAGATTTTTAAGATCAGATAAGATAAAAGCTGTGACAATGAAAGTTAACAAAAGTATCTTACAGACTTTTACATTTGCTCCTAACAAGTATGAGGTCTAGTCCAAACAAGAATACAGCATTCAGATTTTGTTTTTTTAAAAAAGCCTGAGCTCATAAAGTTCCTGGTTTCTATGCCTATGACATTTAGATATAAAGAAAATTAGTATTATTTTTACTAATGATACCTGATAAGTTGTCTAGTCATATCACTTTTAAAGATCAAGGCCTCCTTCTCAAAATACCCCTTAAACAGCAACCTCAACCCTCTAACTGCTTTCTAACCAATGCAATTTAAATGAAAACTTTCGGGATACGAGCACATCAGATATGTTTTTCCAGACTTCCTGGAATATAATTTCCTGGAGATACAATTGACACATAACCTTGTGAAAGTTTAAGGTGTTAAATATGGTAAATCCTAGAGAAACCACTAAAAAATCCTCAAATTGTAGTGCAAATCATTAAAGAAACTAACATGCTTCATTAGAAAATATTCACTTAATGCCAAAGAAAGCAGCAAAGGCAGAATGTAGAGGAGCAAATAAAGACTTGAGAAAAAGTAAAATGGCAGACATAAATCTAACTGTTTCAATAAAACATTAAATGTGAATGGACTAAATAACCTGATCAGTACACTGAGATTATCATACTGGATAAAAACCATAATCCCACTATATGTAAGCTACAGGTAACATACTTTAGATTCAAATATACAAATCGTTTGATTGTAAAAGGATGCAAAAAGATATATCATGCAAACAGTAACCACAAGAATGCTGGAATATCTATACTGATATCAAACAAAATAGACTTTAAAGCAAAAAAGTTATTGGAGATAAATATGAACAATTTATAATTATAAATGGGTCCTATTAATAATTGACAGAATTGAAGGGAGAAATAGACTATTCAATGATAATAGTTGGGAAACTTCTTTACGCACTTTCAATAACAGAACAACTAGGCAGAAGATCAACAAGAAATAGAAGACTTGACCAATAATATAAACCAACTAGACCTAACAGACATCTATAGAACACTCTACCCAATAGCAGCAGAATATACATTTTTCTCAATTGCACATGAAATATTCTCTAGGACAGAGAATATGCTAGATCATAAAACAAGCATCAATAAATTTAAAATAGAAATAATAGAAACAATGAAAAATATTTTATTCAACCACAAGGGATACAAAGTATGTTCTCTGAACAAAATAGAAATTTGAAATTAATAACATTAAAATGTGGGGAAAAAATATGTGGCAATTAACAACACATTTCTAAACAATCAATGTTTGTTTATTTATTTATTTATTTATTTATTTATGCGGTACACGGGCCTCTCACTGCTGCGGCCTCTCCAATTGCGGAGCACAGGCTCGGGAAGCGCAGGCCCAGAGGCCACGGCTCATGGGCCCAGCCGCTCCGCGGCATGTGGGATCCCCCCAGGCCGGGGCACGAACCCACGTCCCCCACCGGCAGGCAAACTCTCAACCACTGCACCACCAGGGAAGCCCCCAATCAATGTTTTAAAGAAGACATAAAAATGAAAATTAAAAAATATTTTGAGATAAATTTATTATTTATTGAATACAGTTAAAGCAGTGCTTAAATGGAAATTTATAGCACTAAATGCCTGTATCAAGAAAGAAGAGAGATCTCAAATCAATAACCTGACCTTCCTCCTTAAGATACTGGAAAAAGAAGATCAAAGTAAATTTAAAGCAAGTAGAAGGAAGGAAATAGTGATTAGAGAAGACATGAATAAAACAGAGTATACAAATATAAATAGTAGTGGGGCAGATGTTCTGGATGAGAATGTGGCAGTGAAGGCAAGAAAAGATGGAACAATTTGAAATATGTGTTGGACTACTATTTATAAAATAGGTAACTAATAATGACCTACTGTATAGCACAGGGAACTCTACTCAATACTCTGTAATGATCTATATTGGAAAAGAATCTTTAGAGGAGTGGATATATGTTTATGTATAACTGATTCACTTTGCTGTATAGCAGAAACTAACACAATATTGTAAATCAACTATACTCCAATAAAAATTAATTTTAAAAAATGAAATATATGTTGGAGTGAATCAAAGTGGCTTTGTGCTGGAATGGATTCTGAAATCAAATATTAAGGAATTTCAAAGATAATGCCTAGCTTTCTTGCCTGAGCAACAGCAAGCTGAATGGTACATATATTTCACTGATACCAATGATGATAATGTGGTGGGGAGGAAAAAAATAGTATGGAAAAATCAGAGGTTGAGAAACAAAGTTTTCTCAATAACTGAAAGAAGATCAAAATGATGGATACATAGTGGGAAAGGGAAATACTAGGGAAAATAAATGGGAAACAGAGCAGACAGAGACTCAAGCTCAAGGAAGGATATCAAAAGAGAAAGCCAATGTTAGATTTTAAATAGTGGAATGTTATAACAGAAAGACCAATGTTGCCATCTTATGCAGAATGGATGAGAAAGCAAGAGTGGCAAAAGGAAGAACTTCTATGAGACTAAAGTCTTCAGACTCTAGTAATCTTGGAAAATAAATTTAAACTGGACTAAGATTTGGCAATGAGGACAAAGAAAATAGAGATTAAGATATTTGTTTTCATGGATTGAGTGATTGCCCAATGATTTTGAGGCATGAAGGTTGAGGGAATGGGAGCAATCCGGGATAACACACAGAGATCTGAATTTAATAACATAGTGAGTTGGGAAGCCATTTGCAAAGATGAGATATGGTGGGTTGTGTGGATTGCTTAAACTTCAATTTAAGACATGGTAAATTTGAGAAAATGGCTGACACCTAGGAAAAATGACATATATTCCATGTATTTGTGAATCTAAATCATAAAAAAGAAGCTCTAGGATAAAGATGCTAATGGCACTTAAAGCCATTAGTATAAAAATCATCTTCAAAACCGAGGAATTTAAAATCACCTAGGAACAGAGTATTAAAAAATGGAAAAGAAGGTCCAATATTGGGCATGTAAACCATTATCATCTATTGTTTGGGAAGAGGAATGGAAAGGAAAAATAGGATGAAAAGAATATCCAGTGAGATAGGAAAGAAATCAGGAATAAGTTGCAGCTGGAAAATTAATGGAGAAGATAAATAGCTTTAGTGAAAGAGTGCTAAAATTCATATTCTAATAGAGAAAGGAATTGATGAAACTGAGTAAGTCAAGACAGTTTGAGCTTGAAATTTTGGCTGTGAATCTTGGCTTTGAATTGGGCAGAATAATGAGTGGTTTGGTAAATAGATGTGTAGTAAAGAAAGGACATATTTTATTATGGATGTTAATAAAATATCTTTATATTCCACTTGTAATGATCCAGGAAAATGGGCAATATAGGAACTGAAGAGTTGGTGACCAAATGGTGATGTCTTTGTGAAATCACAGGGTTGAGAACAGGGATACAAATGAAGAGATTGGCCTTGAGAGTAAAACAGACATTTCTTTCATTGCAATAAGAAGAAAGGAAAAAGTTACTTCAAGTACAGTTAGTATATTTTACTTAATTTACATGATAAATCATCTTTATTTTTTGAATTTTATTTATTTTTTTATACAGCAGGTTCTTATTAGTCATAAATTTTATCCACATCAGTGTATACATGTCAATCCCAATCAACCAATTCATCACACCACCACAACCATCACCCGGCCACTTTCCACCCTTGGTGTCCCTACATTTGTTCTCTACATCTGTGTCTCAATTTCTGCCCTGCAAACCGGTGCATCTGTACCATTTTTCTAGATTCCACATATATGCGTTAATATACGATATTTGTCTTTCTCTTTCTGACTTACTTCACTCTGTATGACAGTCTCTAGATCCATCCACATCTCAACAAATGACCCAAGTTTGTTACTTTTAATGGCTGAGTAATATTCCATTGTACATATGTACTACTTCTTCTTTATCCATTCCTCTGTCGATGGGCATTTAGGTTGCTTCCATGACCTGGCTATTGTAAATAGCACTGCAATGAACATAGGGGTACATGTGTCTTTTTGGATTATGATTTTCTCTGGGTATATGCCCAGTAGTGGGATTGCTGGATCATACGGTAATTCTATTTTTACTTTTCTAAGGAACCTCCATACTGGTCTCCATAGTGGCTGTATCAATTTACATTCCCACCAACAGTGCAAGAGGGTTCCCTTTTCTCCACACCCTCTCCAACATTTGTTGTTTCTAGATTTTCTGATGATGCCCATTCTAACTGGTGTGAGGTGATACCCCATGGTAGTTTTGATTATCATTTCTCTAATAATTAGTGATGTTGAGCAGCTTTTCATGTGCTTCCTGATCATCTGTATGTCTTCTTTAGAGAAATGTCTATTTAGGTCTTCTGCCCACTTTTGGATTGGGTTTTTTGTTTTTTTTAATATTGAGCTGCAGGAGCTGTTTATATATTTTGGAGATTAATCTTTTGTCCGTTGATTCATTTGCAAATATTTTCTCCCATTTTAAGGGTTGTCTTTTCATCTTGTTTATGGTTTCCTTTGCTGTGCAAAAGCTTTGACGTTTCATTAGGTCACAATTGTTTATTTTTGTTTTTATTTCCATTACTCTAGGTGTGTCAAAAAAGATCTTGCTGTGATTTATGTCAAAGAGTGTTCTTCCTATGTTTTCCTCTAAGAGTTTTATACTGTCCGGTCTTACATTTAGATCTCTAATCCATTTTGAGTTTATTTTTGTGTGTGGTGTTAGGCAGTGTTCTAATTTCATTCTTTTACATGGAGCTGTCCAGTTTTCCGAGCACCACTTATTGAAGAGATGGCCTTTTCTCCATTGTATATCCTTGCCTCCTTTGTCATAGATTAGTTGACCATAGGGTTGTGGGTTTAACTCTGGGCTTTCTATCTTGTTCCACTGATCTATGTTTCTGTTTTTGTGCCAGTACCATATTGTCTTGATTACTGTAGGTTTGTAGTATAGTCTGAAGTAAGGGAGTCTAATTCCTCCAGCTCCATTTTTTTCCTCAAGATTGCTTTGGCTACCCAGGGTCTTTTGTGTCTCCATACAAATTTTAAGATTTTTTGTTCTAGTTCTGTAAAAAATGCCATTGGTAATTTGCTAGGTATTGCATTGAATCTGTAGATTGCTTTGGGTAGTATAGTCATTTTCACAATATTGATTCTTCCAATCCAAGAACATGGTATATCTCTCCATCTGATGGTATCATCTTTAATTTCTTTCATCAGTGTCTTATAGTTTTTTGCATACAGGTCTTTTGTCTCCCTAGGAAGGTTTATTCCTAGGTATTTTATTCTTTTTATTGCAATGGTAAATGGGAGTGTTTCCATAATTTCTCTTTCAGATTTTTCATCATTAGTGTATAGGAATGCAAGAGATTTCTGTCCATTAGTTTTGTATCCTGAAACTTTAACAAATTCATTGATTAGCTCTAGTAGTTTTCTGGTGGAATCTTTAGGATTCTCTATGTATAGTATCATGTCATCTACAAACAGTGACAGCTTTACTTCTTCTTTTCCGATTTGGATTCCTTTTATTTCTTTTTCTTCTCTGATTGTTGTGGCTAAAACTTCCAAAACTATGTTGAATAATAGTGGTGAGAGTGGACATCATTGTCTTGTTCCTGATCTTAGAGGAAATGCTTTCTGTTTTTCACCATTGAGAATGATGCTTGCTGTGGGTTTGTCATATATAGCCTTTATTATGTTGAGGTAGGTTCCCTCTATGCTCACTTTCTGGAGATTTTTTTATCATAAATGGGTGTTGAATTTTGTCAAAAACTTTTTCTGCATCTATTTACATGATCATATAGTTTTTATTCTTCAATCTGTTAATATGGTATATCACCTTGATTGATTTGCATATATTGAAGAATCCTTGCATCCCTGGGATAAATCTCACTTGATCATGGTGTATGATCCTTTTAATGTGTTGTTGGATTCTGTTTGCTAGTATTTTGTTGAGGATTTTTGCATCTATATTCATCAGTGATATTGGTCTGTAATTTTTTTTGTAGTTCTTTTTATGGTTTTGGTATCAGGGTGATTGTGGCCTCATAGAATGAGTTAGGGCGTGTTCCTTCCTCTGCAATTTTTTGGAAGAGCTTGAGAAGGATGGGTGTTAGCTCTTCTATAAATCTTTGATAGAATTCACCTGTGAATTCATCTGGTCCTGGACTTTTGTTTGTTGGAAGATTTTTAATCACAGTTTCTATTTCATTACTTGTGATTGGTCTGTTCATATTTTCTATTTATTCCTGGTTCAGTCTTGGAAGGTTATACCTTTTTAAGAATTTGTCCATTTCTTCCAGGTTGTCCATTTTATTGGCATAGAGTTGCTTGTAGTAGTCTGTTAGGATGCTTTGTATTTCTGTGGTGTCTGTTGTAACTTCTCCTTTTTCATTTCTAATTTTATTGATTTGAGTCCTCTCTCTCTTTTCCTTGATGACTTTGGCTGTTTTATCAATTTTGTTTATCTTCTCAAAGAACCAGCTTTTAATTTTGTTGATATTTGCTATTGTTTTCTTTGTTTCTAATTCATTGATTTCTGCTCTGATCTTTATGATTTCTTTCCTTCTGCTAACTTTGGGTTTTGTTTGTTATACTTTCTCTAGTTCCTTTAGGTGTAAGGTTAGAATTTTTTATTTGAGATTTTTCGTGTGTCTTGAAGTAGGCTTGTATAGCTATAAACTTCCCTCTTAGAACTGCTTTTGCTGCATCTCATAGGTTTTGGATCATCGTGTTTTCATTGTCATTTGTCTCTAGGTATCTTTTGATTTTCTCTTTGATTTCTTCAGTGATCTCTTGGCTATTTAGTAACGTATTGTTTAGCCTCCATGTGTTTGTGTTTATTCCGTTTTTTTCCCTGTATTCCATTTGTAATCTCATAGCATTGTGGTCAGAAAAGATGCTTGATATGCTTTCAATTTTCTTAAATTTAATGAGGATGATTTGTGACCCAAGATGTGATCTCTCCTGGAGAATATTCCATGCACACTTGAGAAGAAAGTGTAATCTGCTCTTTTTGGATGGAATGTCCTATAAATATCAAGTAAATCTATCTGGCCTATTGTGTCATTTAAGCTTCTGTTTCCTTATTTATTTTCATTTTGTATGATGTGTCCATTGGTGTAAGTGAGGTGTTAAAGTCCCCCACTATTACTGTGTTACTGTCAATATCCTATTTTATAGCTATTAGAAGTTGCCTTACGTATTTAGGTGTTCCTATGTTGGGTGCATATATATTTATAATTGTTATATCTTCTTCTTGGATTGATCGCTTGATCATTATGTAGTGTCCTTCCTTGTCTCTTGTAACATTCTTTATTTTAAAGTCTATTTTATCTGATATGAGTATTGCTACTCCAGCTTTCTTTTGATTTCCATTTGCATGGAATATCTTTTTCCATCTCCTCACTTTCAGTCTGTTTGTGTCCCTAAGTCTGAAGTTGGTCTCTTATAGACAGCATATATATGGGTTTTGTTTTTGTATCCATTCAACAAGCTTGTTTCTTTTGGTTGGAGCATTTAATCCATTCATGTTTAAGGTAATTATCGATATGTATGCTCCTATTACCATTTTCTTAATTGTTTTGGGTTTGTTTTTGTAGGTCCTTTTCTTCTCTTGTGCTTCCTGCCTAGAGAAGTTCCTTTAGCATTTGTTGTAGAGCTGGTTTTGTGGTGCTGAATTCTCTTCGCTTTTCTTTGTCTGTAAAGCTTTTGATTTCTCCATTGAATCTGAATGAGATCTTTGCCTGGTAGAGTAATCTTGGTTGTAGATTCTTCCCTTTCATTACTTTAAGTATATCATGCCACTCCCTTCTGGCTTGTAGAGTTTCTGCTGAGAAAAATTGAAGTTAACCTATGGGAGCTCCCTTGTATGTTATTTGTGGTTTTTCCCTTGTTGCTTTCAATAATTCTTCCTTGTCTTTAACTTTTGCCAATTTGATTACTATGTGTCTTGGCATGTTTCTCCTTGGGTGTATCCTGTATGGGACTCTCTGTGCTTCCTGGACTCAAGTGGCAATTTCCTTTCCCATGTTGGGAAGTTTTCAACTATAATCTCTTCAAATATTTTCTCATGTCCTTTCTATCTCTCTTCTCCTTCTGGGACCCCTATAATGCGAATGTTATTGCATTTAAGGTTGTTCCAAGGTCTCTTAAACTGTCTTCATTTCTTTTAATTATTTTTTCTTTATCCTGTTCCGCAGCAGTGAATTCCACCATTCTGTCTTCCCGGTCACTTATCTGGTTTTCTGCCTCAGTTATTCTGCTATTGATTCCTTCTAGTGTATTTTTCATTTCAGTTATTATATTGTTCATCTCTGTTTGTTTGTTCTTTAATTCTTCTAGATCTGTTAAACATTTCTTGCATCCTCTCGATCTTTGCCTCCATTCTTTTTCTTTGCCTCCATTCTGGATCCTCTTCACTATCATTATTCTGAATTCTTTTCCTGTAAGGTTGCCTATCTCCACTTCATTTGGTTGTTTTTTCTGGGGTTTTATCTTGTTCCTTCATCTGATACATAGCCATCTGCCTTTTCATCTTGTCTATCTTTCTGTGAATATGTTTTTTGTTCCACAGGCTGCAGGATTGTAGTTCTTCTTGCTTCTGCTGTCTGCCCTCTGGTGTATGAGGCTATCTAAGAGGCTTGTGCAAGTTTCCTGATGGGAGGGACTGGTGGTGGGTAGAGCTGGCTGTTGCTCTGGTGGGCACAGCTCAGTAAAACTTTAACCCACTTGACTACTGATGGGTGGGGCTGGGTTCCCTCCCTGTTGGCTGTTTGGCCTGAGGCAACCCAACACTGGAACCTACCTAGGCTCTTTGATGGCGCTAATGACAGACTCTGAGAGGGCTCACACCATGGAGTACTTCCCAGAACCTCTGCTGCCAGTTTCCTTGTCCTCATGGTGAGCCACAGCCACCCCCTGCCTCTGCAGGAGACCCTCCAACACTAGCAAGTAGGTTTGGTTCAGTCTCCCCTGGGGTCACTCCTCCTTCCCCTGGGTCCTGATGCACACACTACTTTCTGTGTTCCCTCCAAGAGTGGAGTTTCTGTTTCCTCCAGTCCTGTCAAAGTCCTGCAATCAAATCCCGCTAGCCTTCAAAGTCTGATTCTCTAGGAATTCTCTAGGAATTCTCTAGGATTCTCTAGGAATTCTCTAGGAATTCTCTAGGAATTCCTCCTCCTGTTGCCCAGGTTCTGAAACCTGACGTGGGGCTCAGAACCTTCACTCCAGTGGGTGGACTTCTGTGGTATAAATGTTCTCCAATCTGTGAGTCACCCATCCAACAGTTATGGGATTTGATTTTAATGTGATTGTGCCCCTCCTACCATCTCATTGTGGCTTCTCCTTTGTCTTTGGATGTGGGGTATCTTTTTTGGTGAGTTCCAGTGTCTTCCTGTTGATGATTGTCCAGCAGCTAGCTGTGATTCTGGTGTTCTCGCAAGAGAGGGTGACAGCACATCCTTCTACTCCCCCATCTTGGTTCCTGGCAGGTTGGTGATTTCGATAAATCATCTTTTGTTAACTATTCTCAGATACTTGCACAATACTTTAGGAAAAAGGCATAATATTTGTTCAGAGCTGACCTTGTGCCAAGGTTCTTCTTACTTACTACCCATATTGATACATAAACGATCCTGTGAGGTAATAATAACTCTTCCCATTTTTATATACTGATGAGAAAGATCAGATACCTTTCCCAAGGGCACAGAGTGAGGACACAGCAGGGATGAATCCCATACTTGTCTTTCTACTTCCAACCTGAAGTTAAGATATTTGTTATACCGGTTTTCTTATGATAATCTCATTCAGTCTGAACAAAAACCTAAGTGAGATATATTATATGAAATTCAATTGACTTAATTATGAGAAAAGCAAAAGGACTAGCTTTTAAACTTGCAAGGAACTTACTGGGAAGTAGTCGGTATGAACAGTTTTGTGTGTATGTGTGTGTGTAAAATGATCCTAAATTTAACCATTTTATACCATTTTATGTAGAAAAATCCATTGAAAAACAAGAATTAAGCAGATTTGGAAAAACACATAATTGGAAGTAAAAGTAGAGTTCTAGATCACGACAGAATTAAATGTTAAGATTATAGTTATCAATGACCTATCAAGTAGGTATTCAGAACAGTCATGTACAAGTAGATTCAGAGAAATTTGTAAACAAGTGTTGCAGTGCTAAGACACAATCAACCAAGGATAGCTGTCAAGATGATATTAGTATTCACTTATTTTGTTGTTAACTAAATGTTTCAAAGAAACCCAACACATATAAATCACATTTTAGAGCAATGTAAAAATATTTTTACTTCCAAAAATAGTAGATTCAAGCATTTAAGTGTTGTATAATACTACAACTGATCTTCAGGTTGTGTACAAAATATCTGACACGGAGATACCCTATTTCTTAACTATTCCTCTACACATGTGTAGCATTATAGTATTGTCAGAGATTTAGGATTAATTTTACTTGTTAACATTATTCTTTGTCATTGTATTTGGCTTGTTTTTCATTTTAATAACTAAAAGCCATTTGATCTGAGACAAACAGCATAGACTTTAACTCCTACCGACACATTATATGAAAAGACATCATGAGAGAGGATCTCAACTGACTTTGAATGCTTTAATTGGCTTATTTGTATTGATTTGGAATGTTCTTATTAAAGGCCCCTAAAAGATTTTTCAGAAAAGGAAGCAGTATTATTAGTTTGGTTTTTGACTGAATTAACTGGTAATTTAAAAAGAATAAGAACAGCAGAATAGGAAGAAAAACTCATATTAACCCAGTAGATAATAAATTCTTATTTTGTTTATTTTCCCTAGAAATTTACAAAATGTAAACTTATTGCTCCAGGCATAGCAATTCTACAAAGACATTCCCTTTCTATTAGAATAATGAGTGCCACTGGAAGCTTAACTGCCCACTGAGCAATTACCATAGTAAATGAATCATTAATGCATTATGCACACATGTTTATTTTATCTTGCAGGCACTATAAATTTCAATGAAGTGTTTTATAATTTATTCAATATATATTTCTCATTTCCTACTGTTTGGTTTTGGCTTAAATCATTGGATTTCATATCAGTCATAGACCTTATATTTACACTACAATCATTACAGTTCAATCTAATCAGAATTCACCAAGTTGCACTTGGAGTTGCTGGTTTAGAGACTTCAAATATTTTCAACCACTTATCTCTGAATAAAAAAGTAATAAAACTTTACATGGTAATTTAATGAGATATGTTAAATATGTTTCTTAAATTTAATCCCCTTTAAATTTTAAGTCATATTTGCCATAAATATGCGAATTTTTACAATGAATCTGCTATGGTCCGAATGTTTGTATCTCCCCAAAATTAATATGTTGAAACCCAAACCCCCATAGATGATAGTATTAGGAAAGGGGCCTTTGGAAGGTGGTGCTTAGGTCATGGGGACAGAGCCCTCATGAATGGGATCTCATAAAAGAGGCCCCACAGACATCTCTAGCCCCTTCTTGTCAGGTGCGGACACGGTGAAAAGATGCCAGCTATGAACCAGGAAAAGGGCCCCCACCCACCATACTGACACCCTGATCTTAAACTCCCTGCCTCCAGAAATTTGAGAAATAAATTTCTATTGTTGCCAATAAATAAATAAATTTTGTCATCTGAATAATTTTTTAAATGTCATTAATATTTATTTCCTCTTCCTATGCATTGAATCCTAATCAATCCTGACTTTAGCCAGCTGCAAAAATGAAACATTGAAAATATTGTATTTTATTATCACCATATGCTATTTAGCATGTAACATCTCAATTAAAAAAAGAGGTTAACTTATGAATTTCAAAATATTAACAGAAATGTTACATATGCTAATTCATGTTATCCATCAAAATATTAAGTATTCAGTGAAAATGTGGAAAAATACATCCATTTTCAGATTGAGATAATATTCCATCGGTGCAATGCAACTCAGAAGATGCAGGTTTTGAGTAGTTAAGAAAAAAATTTGACCACCTCTCACAACCAAGAATTTCATTTAGAAAAAGCAAAGCATATATACATAAAAGAACTGTTTCTGAACACTATTGCTGTTGCTGTTTTGTATTAGGTTAAAATTATATTTCTTCATTTTCCATCTAGATTCCTACTCTGTTATTAAAATCTCTGCAACTTTCAGAAAAGGAAAATAAATGCAGAAATGGAAGGCAGGTGAACTTGGTGGTACTACACTATATTTTAAAATATCATTGACAAAATTCATGAGAGCTACAGAAATTAAGGAGACAAAAATTGAAAGAAGAGTATAGAGACATGAAGGACCTTTTAAGGAGTGAGCACTGAGGATCATACAACTCCATATTTCTCCAGTTTCACAGCCCTGGTAGTAGGAGATTAAAACTTAGTCCAGCAGAACTCTACCAGATGTTACTCTTCCAGTTCAGTAATAGTTCTCTTCTCTAGCTGTACATTAGAATCATCTGTAGGATTTTAAAACTATGGAAATTGAACCCTGATTTTGAGTAGTCTGTATTTATTAATTAAAATACTAGTATTTCATCTATTAAATTGTCAGTATTTTAAAGATAAGTGCTTATGCTAGCAATGTTCAATGATAAAGGTATTTTGTTTTTTGCTTTTTTTTTTTTTTTTTTTTTTTGCGGTACGCGGGCCACTCACTGTTGTGGCCTCTCCCGTTGCGGAGCAACAGGCTCCGGACGCGCAGGCTCAGCGGCCATGGCTCACGCACCGGTGCACGAACCCATGGCCCCTGCATTGGCAGGCGGACTCTCAACCACTGCGCCACCAGGGAAGCCCGGCATTTTGTTTTTGGAGATATAAGTAATACAATCCTATCTAGCAAACCAATGTGTAATAATTATGAAACACTTAAATAGTTTCTTATAGTTGAATAGGTTTAATGATTTGCAACAAATTCGCAGAAACAGGTGAAAGTTTCAACACTGATTTGTGTCTTAGAAAATATTCATGAGATGATGCTATTAGACAAACATAGAACAGTAGTTTTTGTTTTAGGAGGAGAATATTTGGAATAATTTAATTCAATAGTTAAGCAGTAGTATAAAATATAACTGGATTGCTTCAGAATATTCACAATAATGTTTAAGCAGAAGTACCTCTAAATTTCCCATGTAGAGGAAAACCTCTGACATGTATGCTAGTTGTTGAAAGACCAAGTCATTTTGCCCAAAATGATGAATTTGACTTCCATATGAAACATCCTCTAACGAAAAGCACAAATATTATGATGGGAAGGGTGTGGTTTGTTTATATCTACTTTATTCTTTCTATGTCTTTAAAATGTAAGTCAAAACAGTGACTCCAAAAGTGTATACATATATATATATATATACACATAAACTTTATATATATGTAACTGAATCACTTTGCTGTACATCAGAAACTAACACAACATTGTAAATCAACTATATTTCAATTTAAGAAAACCAACCAACCAAACAACAACAACAAAAAACAGCAACTCCAAGAAAGTCCTTGAGATAATATTGAGCAGTGGTTAAACTAAGTGAAAGAGTCTTGGAATCAGAGTGACTGGGTTAATATTCCAGCCTTGACATTCCCAAGCAATATGACCTTGGGCAGACTGCTTAACTCAGCAGAAGGTAATTGATTGAAAAGTTGGAATTAATATGTGTGTAGTTCTTAAAAATTTACCAGGGTCACTGTAGATACTATATGATTAATGCAATGTTGGGCACAGTTCTAATATAGTACCATTTTATTTGGATCAACTTGAGATGAGAAAAAAACAATACTTGTCCCCACAAACATAGAAAATAAATATTCTTTCTTAACCAAATATTCATGTCGGTTAAGTGACTGAAAAGTGGGCTCAGTGACAACGGGTCTGACTAATGACCTCAGGAAACTATAGCAGAACAAAATATTAGACCTCAGATTTGTGAGTCTCAGCCTACTGATTTCTGATTTTAGAAGTATCACCCCTAAGTTAAGAGCATTTTCACTGAAGTGAGTGTATTTTCCTGTAGAACAACCACATCTGAAGCAGTCACACTAGATTTGGATTATTAAGTAAAAAGTAATTAACATTACTAAAGTAATTCTGTTTGGAAGTGAAGTTTTGAATCTGATTTTGGCTCAATAAAACATTATTTGGTTATAATCACACCACATTACAATTCAGAAATATGTATGTAAACATCTGCTTTTGACTGGAATATAAATAACATTTTTGTGCTGGAAAGTGCCATGTCAATGAGCTCTCAGCTAGAAAAGTTTAAAACTTGTTCAAATATTACATTAGTTGAAATTAAGCTTAAGTCATAGAAGTGCAGTCTGGAGATTGGAAATAAATGCTATGCTTTTGTTTTTAAATAAAAAATAATGGTAGAAAAATCTGTAAAATTGAAAAATGTAAATAATTAGCAGCTCTTTCTCACATTTAACAACTTGTTTTAGCATCAACATACTCTAAATACATATAAATATTTGGGTTCTCATCTAAATACCAGAAGTCTTTTCCAAGTTTTGGCTGAGCTACATATTTGATTAATATTTAAATATTTTGATGAAAATGCCAATTTTAATAACATATTGTTTTAATTGCTTTTTTATATACAAATATAGTATCATATGATGGTAATATTTTCCCCAATTCAGCTTCTTATTGGAAACTCTTGATATAGAAGATATTCTCTAGCAAATCCTATAATACACATTCATCTAAATAACTCCTCAATTTACTAACTTTGTCAGTAAACCACAAAAAAACAATGAATACATCTGCTAAACATTTACTTTAGTCAATTGATGAATTGGTAAATGAAGATATTAAAATAACTTAATCCCAAATTTTCATAAGTTATTAGCACTTTCAATACCATCTTAATTGCTGAAGGTTACTATACAATAGCCCAATACATGTTGAATGGAGCAATTTAACTAATTCATTTTTAAAAATATTTTTATTTAGTCAACCAGTGATTATGCTTTGCTGCCAAGTAATTGAAAGACATATTAATTGCTATTTGGGGAGTTTATTTTTAAAAAAAGATCTCTTTCTTCTTCTAAAACAACTCAGAAATACATATATAAATACATAAGATGTCATACAATTCTTTGTATTTTTATTGTAATACATATATATTTTAAATAATTTGTTTTATGAAAAAAGTATGTAAAGTTAACTATAAAAAATATAAAAAGTATTAGAAAATATGTTATAATTACCAAATTTTCTTTGTTGGAAATTGAGTGCAAAGAGTAATTGAGAAGGGAATAAAAAGTTTAAATAAAAAATATTGGACAGTGAAGAGGAAAAGAATAATAGAGATCAGAGAAACTAATCTAGTGATTTTAACTCAAACAGATTTATTCAAATATGAAATATTCAATGCCAACAAAAAGAAGCTCCAAGGCACTGGACAATTTTTGTATTTAACAGTCACATAGAGAAACAGGAAGATAGAGGGAAGAAAGACTGAAAAATTGGAATAAGTTGCATTGTCTGTCAGTCTAGAGAGAGATTGGGTATTTTCTGAATGTTGGTTATGAGTAATCAAATAACCTCAGTTCACAAGGGAAACTTTTATGTTTAAATTAATATTTAAATAGAAATCCAAAGCACTTGCACTTGTTATCTTCAATGGATATTGGAAAAATTTGAAACCCTATTTTAATCTGAAAACATCTCGTTGTTTAAAACTAGCATTGCATTAAAATCTTTATTGGCTAAAATCCTTGAAATTCAACTTACTTTCCTTATATTCTTTTAATCCCCACCAAGCTTCCTGAAGTAACTTCAGACAACTAAATTCATCTGAATAGTGCAGGATAAGATAAAGTTAGCTGACTGCAGAGCAAACGACAAGAGCAAGATGGAACCTTCATTTAACCAAGTGAATTTGGGAATACCCAGTCTTTGGTATCACAGAGCATGAATCCCAGTGGTGTAGTAGCATTAATAGAATATTGAGTCTCCATGAGCAAAGGGAGAATAGTATGAATCAATCATTCACATCAGCTGATATGTGCAAGCTGCTCTTTTAGGTGTTGCTGATAAAGTAAAAAAAAAAAAAAAAAAAAGACCCAGTCCCAACTTATATTGTAGGGGAATGATAGAAACAGAACCAACAAATACATAGATAATGTGGTTTCAAGAAGGGATAAGTGATCACAGGGATAATTTTAAAAGGCAAGGTAAGTGTTTCACAAGAAACTGAGGCTCCTATTTTAAACAGAGTAGTCTAGCATATACTCTTGAGAAAAGTGAGACTTGAGCCAGGAAATAAAAGATGGGAGAAGGTATGCTATGGGGACTCTTCTAGGGGAAGAGTGTTCCAGTCAGAAGGCAAAACAAGTATGCATTCCTGACATACAGACTCCTAAGCATCTTCAAAAAAGCAAGAGGTGAGTGAGACCAGACAAGAGTTTGGCTTTTCTTCAAAAGCAAATATATTAGGCAGGCCTGGCATGAGATTCCTCCTCTACTGAAGCATCTAGCAGGAGCAGAATTGTTTGAAGCCACCTAAACATTCATTGTGCCTGAAACTTTGCCACTGCCTTGAAATATATTTGAGCTGAAAAATCAGTACAAATAGTGAGTAGCTCTAGGGATCATTACGAAAAATATGGATTTTCCAGAAGATAGACTAAATCATTAGTGGATTCTATTTTGGAAGTGTGGTCTTCTGAAACAAAGATAATTATGTGTCAAATTTGACTCACTGCAAACTAAATTTAGGCAAATGGCATTTGGGTTCTAATTATGTGGATTGTCTTTATAATTCTGATAGTTTTCTTTTCTAAAGGACTGGCCTGATTTGGAGCTATATGATTTGAAATATCAGATGTTTGTTAATGTTTAAATTATAATGAAATAGACCCATTTTATCTAGATGATTATTATCATCTAAATACAGTATAATGTATGATACTTGCTGACTTGATTTTGCAACTCTCATAACATTGAACTTCCAGTAATTTAGTGGCAAGAACACTGGACTGAGAGTTAAGTGACATGGATTCAAGGTCAGGTCTGCTATTAAGTTGCTGTAGCCATGCTACAAATATTCTTTAAGCCTCTATTTCTTCATTTATATTCAAAAAAGAATACCAGTTATCTGCCTCCTTATAGAGTTATTTTGAAGAACAGAGGAATAATATATGAAAGTGTTCTGTGAAAACTGTAAAGCACTATTCAAATGAAAGCTATCATCATATTAACAAATAGATGATTTAACACTGGCATTTCAGTGTGAAGATAGGAAACCACTCTGTTTAAGAAATATACCAATATTTCTAGTCATTATATTAGTATAGAATTATTAAATTATCATTATTTTTCAGAGAAATAAAATAATTGCTTTTTACAATAACATCATATTGTCGATTTAAATTCTGTATGCTGCTAGTTTTAGTGGATAGATTACCCACATTATTATGCCCAATATCCCATGGCTTTGTGAAAAAAGAAATGTAATTACATAATCATGAAGTTATATGTTTATGTTTAACAGGCACTCTGTGCTTAAAAAGAAAACACTGAAAAGTCAGATTTTTCTTTGCCACTTTGGGAACCTACTGTGCTAAAAGCAATATGGAGTAAATTCATCAAAAGATCTAAACATATAAATTTGCTAGTTTCTACAGCTCAGGCAAATTCAGGAGTTAAGAGGCATCAATCATCATAGTGGTTACTACCCAGAGAAGTTGTAATAATTAGTTACTAAAATCTAATTAAACTGACTAAAATACTTGTATATATAATGTAATATTATCCAGCCTTAAAAAGGAAGGAAATCCTGAAATCCTGCTACATTCAACAACATGGATAAATCTGGTGGACATTATGCTAAGTGAAATGAGCTAATCACAGAAGGACAAATACTTCATGATTCCACTTTATGAAATATCTAAAATAGTCAAATTCATAGAAGCAGAGAGTAGAATGATGGTTGTTGGGGGGATGGGGAAATGGCGATTTGTTCAAAGGATATAAAGTTTCAGTTATGCAAGATAAGTTCTAGAGACCTATTGTACAACATAGTGCCTACAGTCAAAAGTACTGTATTGTACACTTAAATATTCATTAAGAAGATAAATCTCATGTTAACTTTTCTTACCATGACCAAAAATATACATAAATTCCTATCAATATGAATTTCTTATTAAAGATAATTATGTAGACTTATTCTTAAGGGTATATTTATTTTTCTATTATCACCATGTTTTGTCAAAGATTCACCAAGCTAGCACTTATAATAAATATATATGGCTCAGTTTTCCAAGTACAGAATTTTGTCAATAAATGAAACTTCTAAAGATAACTTGTTCTGATTATAGTAACAAAAAGGGGAATGGATGAATTTTGGTTTTTCTTAAAAATTTATTTATTTTTGGTTGTGTTGCGTACTCGCTGCTATGCGTGGGCTTTTTCTAGTTGCGGTGAGCGGGGGCTACTCTTTGTGTGGTGCATGGGCTTCTCATTGCGGTTGCTTCACTTGTTGCACAGCACAGGCTCTAAGCTCACAGGGCTAGATTTTTAAAGTAATTCGTGTAAGATTAAAGAAGGTAATTAATATATTTTTTTGAACACACTGTGTATCAACAATCAACAGACACGTTTTAAAAATATGTATCCTTAAAACACAGTGAGAAAGGTATTTCCTGTCTCCCACTTCACTTTTGCATACAGGAGAAATGTAAGACTCAAGAAGGTTACTCAGAATGACTGAGCCTCTCAAATGTATCTCTGAGAAATAGTTTTAGCAGGAATATGGGTTTCTAAATTTACTTGTAAGGCATTTGTAATATTCAACAACTCATTTGTACTTCCAACCTCCTGAAGGGTTCAGAAGTCTCTTTATCCATGATAGGTATTGAATCAATGTCACTGGTGTGCACCCTGATGACCTGAATGCTTATCTTGTATCTTTGACCTCTGCCTTCTCTGTACTTTTGTTCATAAGGGCCACTCTGCTTGCTTTTATGCATTATTTCAAGTTTAAGATTTTAAAATTTTCTCAGGCTTTTTTTTTTTTTTTTTTTTTTTGCGGTACGTGGGCCTCTCACTGTTGTGGCCTCTCCCGTTGTGGAGCACAGGCTCCAGATGCGCAGGCTCAGCGGCCATGGCTCACGGGCCTAGCCGCTCCGCGGCATGTGAGATCTTCCCGGACCGGGGCACGAACCCACGTCCCCTGCATTGGCAGGCGGACTCTCAACCACTGCGCCACCAGGGAAGCCCTCTTCAGGCTCTTCTAATCTTACTTATCTCTTGCCATATGACTTAGTATCATAGACTATCATCACATCTGCTATACATACAAGTAATTAAATAAGAATACATTAAGAAATATAACAAGGCTATGCAATTTTTATGCCCAAATTATTCTAGATATTTGTGTAGTTATTTCTCACACTATCCTGAATTCCTCCCTTTCAGACTCTGCCTCACACGGACACATTCACAATATGTGAAGATAGCGTGAAATGGTACAAAATTTCAGTTTGCATGAAAGAGTTGAAAAACTATTCCAACAATAAAACTGCAAATATATGACATTCTACAGAAAGAGATGTGAATACTACACATTATTGATGTCTAAACATTAATTTTATGACTAGACGTACATCCTCAAATACAGGGAGATATAAATATGAGATATATTTATAAGTAAACTTTCAATTAGCAAAAAAATGTATGCACAATCACTAAATTTTCCATATTTGAATAGAGACAATTACATTTATAAATAATAAGATGAATTTAATGGAAAAACTGAGTTAAAACTTTTGTGCTATAGTAGTCATCCTGAATAAAATATGCTGGAGTTGGAGACATTATTTAATGTTACCCTGTTAAGAATAAGAAAACATCCTTTATACACACACACACACACACATACACGCCATATATTTATATTTTCAATTGATAACTTAATGTACTATTCCCAGAAGTATAAAATCAAAGGGAAAAGTGTACATAGTAAAAGCAAAAGAGCCAGATGGCAGGAATTTCCAGCAACTATAATTCTCACCCTGTTTCTTCCCTGCAGAGTTAAAAAATATCACATATATGGCAAATAGCACAGCCAGAAAGAAAAACAAGACAAACTTGGATAGAATTCTCTAATGGATACACAGAGTACATGTTTATTTTTCTCCAACTTAATGTACTAGGAACTTGACTGCTATTATCATGGTGATCCTCCTAGTTCAATTATAATAATACCTGGAGTAGACTTTCATTCAGGAAAAGACAAGATTAAATGATAAAGTGATAATAACTGAAGACATTCTAATATTTAAATTAAAAGATGCACAATTTAATCTCATAATTATATGTACATTCAACAAAGTGGAATTTGTATGTGTGATAAAAATAATATCAGGTAACATTTACTGAGAAACACTATGGATAAATATTACCTTAAAGAAAAATAAAGCGCTTTCCTTAGTATTTGGAATACAGTGAGTACTCAAAAATATGTAGGTAATATTACACCCGTTTTCCAGCTGAAATAGTCAATGTTTCACCCACGTGGCCTCAGTTCCATTTTATGTGCCTATCTCCCACCTTCTGAGTGCTTTGCTTCTAGTGGCTTATATCTGAGACCTTATTCAGAGGACTGCCCTTGGGCTACTGGAGCTCTGGCCAAGTGCTGGGAGTTTACTTTTCTCTGGTGATATGGCCAATGACTAACTGACAAGAGTCAGAAAGCTCAGTTCCCTTTCCTTCAAGTGAGACTAACTCTGAGGTTCAGTGTATACTCCACAACTCCCTAGGTGATCACTCTAGAGGTTGGGTCTTTGCCTCAAATACATCCTTACTTGGCTTCTTCCCCTCCCCTGTTTTGGTTCCCCAATTTCCTTATGATAGTCTCCTGGGTACACTTCCTTAATAAATTACCTGCATTCTAATTCTTATCTGGTTCTCTTGGAGAACCAGACCTAAGGAAACTAAGCACAGAAAGTTTAAGTGATTGACTAAGGTCACATATTATTGAATGAAGACAAGTCAAGGCACTTCATCGCAGAGCCTGTGCTCTCCATTTCACTAATAATTAATGATATATTATGTAATTTTAATGATATATTGTGAAGTTCCCATATGTGAAGTAATAAATTGAGACTAAAAAGTGAAAAATAGGCCAGTTAATTTCTAAAGCAGCAAAATAATATATTGATTGCAACATGAATGAAAATGATCTATGTTAATATAAATAATGATTATCTTATGTGACAGCAGATCAAACATTACTCATCACTGTTTCCTGGGAAACATCTTATGATTTGAAATAGAAATTGTGCATCCAAAGTCAGCCCTTTTTTATTTGCTTGTTCTATTTTTACCCACAGAAATCCAAGATTGTTAGGCTTTATTTCAAGATTTTATTCTCATATTATTTTACTTGATTTTGCAAAACTTCCTAACTTTATTGTCTTTCTGTCCTCATGATTTTTACTTACATCGATATTTTAATATATTTGGTTTTCATTCTCTTATAGTTGTATAAATTAAAAAATTGAAAATACATTTTAATCACATAGGAAACATCAATGATCTGTTTACTATTTTGTGTTAAAGCATGTTGTATTTATATTATAGTAGAAGGGTCAGCAAACTACGGTCCATAGACCAAAACAAGTTGGCTACCTACTGTGTATGGCAAATGAACTAAATTTAAAAAATATATTTAAATGGCTGAAAAGAATAATAAAGGAAGAATGACATATCATGGAAATGAACATTATAGGAAATTAAAATTCCAATTTCCAGAATGTTTTACTGCAACACAATCATATTCACTCATTTATATATTTTATATGACTGATTCCCACAATGGTAGAGCTGAGTACTTGTGATAGAAACAAATGGCAATGATGCAGCTATAACTCAACAGAATTGCTATTTTATTTTTCTTACCAGGGCATACCCATCATGTCAAAACAAGAAAAGAAGATAAAAGTGGACTTTGAATGTCACACTTTTAAGAACAGGGAATTGCAGATTATTTTGTTATAAAATTGGATGGCAAAGTATTGTGTTTATCATATAATGAAACTGGACACTATACCACTCCTCATATTATCCCCAGATCACTGGAAAACAACAGTCAGAAAAAAATTTGAAATTTTGAATGGACTAGTTCATCATATCTGAATTTCTTCACAAACATTTTTAAAATGAAAATGAAGCCTAGAACAAAGCAAATTTCCAATCAGGTTCTTTTTTTGCTAAACAAGGGAAGATGTTTGTTGATGCTGAGTTCTTTACATGGAATTTGATTGCAAAAGCCAGAGAAATGTGTCCAAAACATATATACTTGTTTAAGACTATTAGTCTTTTGGTGAGAACAGTTGCTTGAAGCATTGAAAACATTAGGAGCAAAATTATTATTCACTTACAAAACAAAGCAAGTAACTTCAAGCAGTGTTGTCTCTTGTCAAGTGGGCATATGGTACCTATACTGCTAGATTGTTCTTTATTTGAAGGTCACTTCAACTCCAAGTTTGAAGTGACAGAAGAATTAGCCTCTACAAAATGTTCTGCATGGAAGCACTACAGGTGAGAATATTTTCAAAGATACTGAGAAAAGAGTGATGCAATACAATTTCAAGTGGAATCTGCTACGATATGTTACAGCTAATTGTGGGGGAAATATATGTGGAAAAGAAAAAGTTATAATTGAACAAATTCTCAAAGTTTTTGAAAATGTAAGGTGTTTATAGCCTATGGTTATTTCTTCATTATTCTTGAGTAGATACTTTGTGAAAAATATTTGAATCTATAATGTGTTATTGAGTGTCAGTGATGAACTTCATTTGCTCTCATGGACTTAAACTTCATTAATTCCATGATGTTTTTTTTTTCAGAAATAGAAGCTAGAAAACCTTAAGAGTAGAGTGTTTCAATTTCACTTTTATTTTCCTCCTCCCTTGAGGGGTTGTTTGCAGGACTGAATGTGCATATGCTTTGTACTTACTCTTAAGAACTCTCTGCTCCTTTATACTTTACTTCTGTCTCCTGCCTAGGCCTTGTGTTTCCCCAGCACACATTTCCACATTCTGAAATAACCATTATTATACTTAAGAACTATTTCAAGTTTTGTCACCCTGAATGTCTTCAAATTAAAATTTCACATAGTGCTCACTCCTTACTCTGACCATTTAAGCAATTATTGATTGTAATTGCCAATTTTAAAGGAGTGAAATACTATAGGGTACCACCTATTCTTTATTTTGGCATTTGTTTTTGGCACTTATATTTCTATTTTTATTCACTTTGAACACCTAGACTCTAGAATCCTTGTAGCTTACATTTCTTTAGATTGTCCACAGGGCCAAGCATATTAACCATACAAATACTTTCTGGATTTGAATTAGCAGAAATAAATGAGGGACAGAGATTGTATGCTCTTTCTTGGTTATATTCTTTCTGAGTAAAATTAAAACTGATAGAATTTATAATACATTGAAGCAAGTAGAAAGAATAGCAGACTATGGTTATCTCATGTTAAACCAACCACAGTTAAAAGTAAACTTGAATTTTAGTTTTTAGTTTATTTATGTTAACTGATAATTGGTACCTATAAAATCATTCCTCTAAATGTAAATTTTTTTAAGATTACTAATGTCAATTCTTGCTCTCAATTGTCATCTGCCTGCTCTATGCAGAAATAGTTTACAAAATAAAAATCATAAAAATTTTAGGTTTTAGTCACACTGCTAGGCAAATATAAATTTCACTTTGCATTATATTTTTAAATGTTTATTTTGGTTACTTTCTCATAGCAATATTGTAATATTTACAAAATTAGAAAATAAATGCAACAATAATAAATTGAAACATAGTAAGGTTCCATGAACTATCCTATTTCCTTAAGACTGAGCAGAAACATGAGTTGAATCAACAAAAGCAAAGCAATGTCACTTATTGTTGCTTGGGCCAATTTAAACTAAAAAAAAACCAAAACAGTATATATCATATCTCTGTACTGAATGGATTGTTCTGTTAAGATTGGAACTAATCTTTAGCCTCGTAATTGAATGATACTGGAGAAAACAAGTGTTTAAAATTATTAACAACAAGAATAGAGAGAAAAACACATTTTGTTATATTTATCCTATATCATAGTCTTGAAATATATCTTGAAATATTGTCACTGACTGAGCTACTTTTCACAGTAATAAAATTTTTTATAAGATAGAACACGACAAACAAGGACATTTTCTCACATACTCATTCCTGCACTTTGTTGCGAATAATAAATTTTACTTATTTGCAAGTCTCCTTTCATTATAAATAATAAAACCTAAATTTATGTAGATGATTCATAGAGGGTTCATAATTATGCCATCCTTAAACAAATCATCTCAGCCAGATTAAACGATATTTACACTCTGCTTCCTGCTTCATGTTTACAGCCCTGGTGTCACTTTTCATAAACTGTATATTGAGCAATCACACGATCGGTGAGCCATTTGTTCCTATACTAAGAAGCACATACTTATTCCTTGAACTCAGGCATTACTATTTGTGCACTACTGAGCCAAGAGACTGCCTAAAGAAATATGCAAAGCACTCCATAGTAATCCATCAAATTTTACAAAATTTGCATTAAGTTACAAGGAAAAATCTGTACACATATACAGAAAACGGTTAGTTTACCAGGTATTTTAAGCCTGCTAAAATAAACAACCAAATAAATAAACAATATTTTGGGCTGGAATTATACAAATATTATACAAATTATACAAATATATATAAAATATTATATAGTGTATTAGAAAATACACTAATCAGAGAATTGCATAGCTTCATGAACAACTGAATAAAATTTTTTATCCCAACACCTAATTTCCTGCCTAATTTCAAAACTTCAACCTAGATCACTAAAAGCAATGCCAAGAAATTTCCTTGACATTATTGCAATGTTTTCATATGCAAAATAATATACATAAAACTAATATTGAAGTTTATTTTTAAATATCCTGAATTAATATAGGCATTGGTATTTATTGTTATTTAAAAATATATAAATGGTTTATAATTTATAGAAGAAAATGCATAAAGAGCCTATAATTTTTCAACAGTATAAAAAAAAAAGATCTGTGCTAGAAAACTTTTAACAGTGTTTTTTTGCCAAATAGATAGAACATATCAATAGAAGTAAAGTATTTTTTCCTCTCTGCTAATTTTATCACCTTTCTCCTTTAGATTATTACCTGCCCTTTGTCAATAAGTTTCACACAATAAAGTTTTTTTTCCTAACACAGGCAGTATTTATTAAATGTCTCTTGTAAAGGTTGTCTGCTGTTATGTTGGGAATAGATAGCTATTTGTAATCCCAAAGCTCAGCAATAACATTAATTCTAAACTAAAGGTTGAAACCATAAATTTTTCCAATATCCCCTCCAGGAAGAGGAATTTTGCAGTAAACAAAATGAAAACAATAATGCTACTTCATAATTTTAATTTTATTATTGAAACAATCTAAGGTACTATATGGCTCATACAGTAAAATATGCTGTTGGCTTGTCATATTTCTTTATAACCCAACATATAATTGTTATTATATGGGTACGACCCATGATTTTCATACACACTCCAAAAATTGATATTTCTAAATTAAGTAAACTATTTCAGCTTTCTCTGTTTGACATTTAAAAAAAATTATCTCAAATATAAGCATGCTTTTAATGTAAATTAGATTTAGAGAAATTTACATAATATAGAAATAGAAATCAGTTTATAGTCATTACTATAGTCCAACCTAATAAGATTGTCTTAGTTTTGATCCTCTCCAGAATGTTATTAATGTGTTCAGCTACTGAGAAAAACTTACCTGAATTGGGAGGAAACTCATTCTTGCTTAAATTGGGAGGAAATGTTTTTCATAAGCTCCTTGACTATAACTACTTCATGATCTTTGCCTTCTTTGCCAATATTAAAAAAAGACATAGGCAAGGTTGTTGAACATGACATATAGTATTAGTTAACTACAATATAAAGTCTTATGATTTTCCTTCACGTTTAGGGTCATGTGGCATTGCAGTTTTCCAAGGCTGAAGTGCAGAATTTTGTGGAATTTGCACTCTAAAATATGCTGTTCAGTTAGCATGCTTTTGCTTACATATGTGTTTAGATAACACTTTAAATTTGTGACCATAATGTTATTTTAAATACATAGCAAAAAATCCTTTGACATACTATGTATCGAGAAGTTGGGTCTGTATCCCTTCTCCTTACTTATAACTGTTTTCCTGAGTGTGTACCAGTAATAGTTTGTGACTTCTAAGATTGAGTCATAAGAGGCCTTGAATCTCTGTCCTGTTCTGCCTTATTCTCCTTAATCCTTGAGTTACCATGCTACTCTGAAGCTTCCATGGTATGAGGAAGCCCAAGAAACATGGATACATGAAGAGGCCATATGTAGCCACTCTGGTTAACAGTTCCAGCTGAGCTCAGCTTTTGATTCATCACAACTCAGGCACATGAGTGAAAAAATGGCCAGATGGTTCCAGCCTCAAACATTCTAGTTATGTTCACTGGCACCAGGGTAGAGGAGGACAAGTCATTTGCACCCAAATTCTTGACCCATAAGAATCGTGGGCACTTTGTAAAAAATAGTTTGTCAGAGTTGCCCATTAAATATCTAATAACTCAAATATTTTACCAAATTTAATATCATTTGGATCTGGGGTAAACAATATTAACAATATGAGAGAAAAAATTCTATGAACTATCTTTTTTTTTTTTTTTTGTAGTTCAATTAGTAATTGGATAGGACTATGTGGGTCTCATTTTACCCTCTATTTTTTATTTTTTTTAACATCTCTATTGGAGTATAATTGTTTACAATGTTGTGTTAGTTTCTGCTATGTAACAAAGTGAATCAGCTATATGTATACATATATAACCATATACACTCCCTCTTATGTATACCTCCCACCCTCCCTATCCCAACCCCCAACCCACCGCTCTAGGTGGTCACAAAACACAGAGCTGATCTCCCTGTGCGATGTAGCTGCTTCCCACTAGCTGTCAATTTTACATTTGGTAGTGTATGCATGTAAATGCTACTCTCTCACTTCACCCCAGCTTACACTTCCCCCTCCCTGTGTCCTCAAGTCCCTACTCTACATCTTAATCTTTATTCCTGTCCTGCCCCTAGGTTCAACAGAATCATTTATTTATTTATTTTAGATTACATATATATGTGTTAGCATATGGTATTTGTTTTTCTTTCTGACTTCACTCTGTATGACAGACTCTAGGCCCATCCACCTCACTACAAATAATTCAATTTCATTAATTTTTATGGCTGAGTAATATTCCATTGTATATATCTGCCACATCTTCTTTATCCATTCATCTGTCGATGGACACTTAGGTTGCTTCCATGTCCTGGCTATTGTAAATAGTGCTGCAATGAACATTGTGGTACATGACTCTTTTTCAATTATGGTTTTCTCAGAGTATATCCCTGGTAGTGGGATTGCTGGCTCATATGGTAGTTCTGTTTTTAGTTTTTTAAGGAACCTCCATACTGTTCTCCATAGTGGCTGTATCAATTACATTCCCACCAACAGTGCAAGAGGGTTCCCTTTTCTCCACACCCTCTCCAGCATTCATTGTTTTTAGATTTTTTGACGATGGCCATTCTGACTGGTGTGAGGTGATACCTCATTGTAGTTTTGACTTGCATTTCTCTAATGATTAGTGATATTGAGCATCCTTTCTTGTGTTTGTTGGCAATCTGTATATCTTCTTTGGAGAAATGTCTATTTAGGTCTTCTGTCCATTTTTGATTTGGGTTGTTTGTTTTTTTGATATTGAGCTACATGAGCTGCTTGTAAATTTTGGAGATTAATCCTTTGTCAGTTGCTTTGTTTGCAAATATTTTCTCCCATTCTGAGGGTTATCTTTTTGTCTTGCTTATGGTTTCCTTTGCTGTGCAAAAGATTTTAAGTTTCATTAGGTCCCATTTGTTTATTTATCTTTTTATTTCTATTTCTCCAGGAGGCGGGTCAAAAAGGATCTTGCTGTGATTTATGTCATAGAGTATTCTGCCTATGTTTTCCTCTAAGAGTTTTATAGTGTCTGGCCTTACATTTAGGTCTTTAATCCATTTTGAGTTTTTTATCTATATATATGGTGCTAGGGAGAGTTCTAATTTCATTCTTTTAAATGTAGCTGTACAGTTTTCCCAGCACCACTTATTGAAGAGGCTGTCTTTTCTCCATCGTATATTCTTGCCTCCTTTATCAAAGATAAGTCAACCATATGTGTGTGGGTTTATCTCTGGGCTTTCTATCCTGTTCCATTGATCTATATTTCTGTTTTTGTGTCAGTACCATACTGTCTTCATTACTGTAGCCTTGTAATATAGTCTGAAGTCAAGGAGACTGATTCTTCCAGCTCCATTTTTCTTTTTTATTCTACCTCGTGTTATATCCAAAATTAATATTCCTACGATCCTCACAAATTGGTTTCTATGGACTATAAAGCACCGTTCTGGGGCTCACTGTAAAACACAGAGATTTTGCACATGTAATGAAATAGCTTATTTTAACGGGGTCCACAGATGTTTACTTCTAATTGGCCACACTGAATATAAGAAAATCAAACTGAAAGGTTAGGTATCCCTAAAGGAAGATCAAAATATTTTCATTATATTGACCATAATTTGTCTCGTTAAGATCATCAACAAGTCATGGCATTTTATGCTTGTACAGTATTTCCTAATCTGGGACTTCAGAGCCAAATAATATAAAACTCGTGGCATATCTAATGATCGCATTTAATAAACATATGATTTAGCTTCCTAATTATAATTGTATTCCTCAAATTATGCTGCTTACATTATGATATCTAAAACCTTAAAATTGTCAAAATATAATTCCTTATTTAATATCATTGTTTGAAAATTACTTATGAAGTATTCTTTCTGAAATATTTTAATGTGTAGTTTCCAATCAATAAAATACAATCAATATCATTAAAATATTCCTTCTTTAGATTTAGTTCTAAATATTTTTATATCTAAATATCAAAATTGTACTAAATATCAGAAGCTATAATAATTTATTCTACAGTTAGTGGGGAAAATAGATTTCAAATATTTGAAAACATTTATTTTTGACACTTGTTTGGAGTCAAACTTATAATACTGTTTTTCTAACTAAATGCCATTATATGATATATACACAGAAAACATTATTTTAGGCACATATTTTCATATATATGTGTAAGACACACACAAACACATATAAATATGCATGTACATATATTCATGTACACAAATATTTATAGACATATAATCATATGTATATTTATTTTTGAGTGAAATTTGGGTGTAAATATTTAAATTCTCCCTTACTATAAATTTTTGATTTTGCAGATGATTTTTTTGGGTTATCTTTCATGGCTTTTCTCTCATTTTAAACTTCAGTTATTATTTCCAGGAGTGTTACTATACTCTTCAAATTTTAATCAATAGGAATGCTTAGGTAACTGAGCTAGCACTAACAGTTATTCCCCATTAAACACATATTATCTAAGCACAAATCCTTCTTCATGTTCTCTCTTTGGAAAAATTTCTTTTTATGACAGGTGGAGAGATTAGAAAATTCATTTTAATTCATTAAATAATTGTTGAGTTGTTTGCATTGTTTTCTTTGTCTAGCCCAGTGTTGGCTGAATGAAATAAGTGAAGTGAAGAAATGAATTCATTTTCCAAGATGGCAGAGGAGTGGGAGGATGTGGTGTTCATCTCTCCCCACAGATGTATCAAGACTACATCTACAAATGGAACAATTCTCACAGATCCCCTGATGAACACTAGCAGAGGACCTTGGACACCTAAAAGGACAAGAAAGATCCCCACATAACTGGGTGGGAGGAAAGAAAGAAGAAGGGAAAAGGAAGGGGAGAGGAAGCAGGACAGGATCGGCACTTCTGTCAGGGAGCTTAAGGTGAGGAGAGGTTCCTGCATCTGGGGAAGCTCCCTCACCAATGGGAAGATCAGCTGAGACAGAGAGGGAGCTTTGGGGGCTTGGAGCAGAGCCCAGCAATTGGTCTGTGGCATGCAGGAGAGAGTGAGACCTACACAGATGGTGTGTGCCACAGTCCGGCACATCCCAGCGAGCATGAGGGCTTGGTACTGGAACAGAGGTTTGGAGAGCAGACTCAGGAGATGCTGTTGGCTGAGAGGAGACAGCCTGAGGGGATACAGGAGTGAGGAGCACTGCAACTGGGAATGCTCCTGGAGGAAGCCCAGAGTGCTTCAGAGGCAAAGGGCCATTGTTGAGTGACACACAAAGGGCAGGGCCACCATTGCAGCCTCTCTCCTCATGTGCAGTCCTCTGCCTCCACAGGCACTAAGGAGGGCTCCCACACCTCTGCCATCACCTTCTCCACCACCCCCCCACCCTGTCTGGGTGAGCTGCTCACCCTGATCACCCCCTGACAGGCTCAAGGATTACAATCGTTACCCCAGCACCCTCCAACCTGGGAGACCTGCTCACCCCGATCACCACCTCAGCTCCTTCCTGCCTGACAGACTCCTGTGCTCTAGGACCACACGCAGATGTGGGGCTAAAACCACACCTGAGCCCCAGGGCCCATGTGAGTAAGGAAGAAGAGCTAAAGTATCTCCTTGCAGCTGTGTGACTGGTGGCGTTACACCTCTGCTGAAGGCTTCCTAAATTCAGCACCTGTGAAACATCCAAAAGGACAAGTGCTCCTGCAACTGGGAAAGGACTGGCTTTAGCAGCTGTGGGCTTTGTGGGCACGTACACATGGTGGTTGGGCCTGGCCAGAGTCTGAACTGCTTCCACAGTTCCCACAGAGGGTCCAGGTGCATGACTACTGCAGTCCTGGGATCTGACCTCAGTACATCTACACTGGTGGCCTGGTGCAAACAACAACTGAGAGTCAACAGGGCCAATTGCCAGCATACACACGGTTAAGGTCGGACTGAAAGCAGTGCCAGCAACAGTGTACTTTGTGAGCCCACACAACGAGAGAAATGGGACACAACAGAGCACATTCACAGGTGAACAGCTTCTCTCCCAAGGTGAGTGCTCCAATCCCACCTACCTTCCACTGCAGATCAGAAACACAGCAAAGAAACAGATGTGGGGGACTCTACTCCAACAACTAGGGGGCAGATCCTGCCCCTGACAGGGCAGTGAAAACCACAGAGGAAAGGGGAGGTGCCGTTAAATATCCAGGGCAAGCTCTGGTCACCACAGCACCAGTCAAACCCCCTATGAAGGAGATAATAGCACAAGCCTCTGGACCAACCTCATCCACCAGGGGGAAGACACCAGAAGCTAGCAGAACTGCAGCCTGCAGAAAGGAGACCACAAACCGGCAAGTTAGACAAAATGAGAAGACAGAGAAATAGATTGCAGATGAAGAAGCAGGATAAAAACCTACAAGAACAACCAAATGAAGAGGAGATAAGCAGTCTTCCTGAAAAGGAATTCAGAGTATTGATAGTAAAGATGATCCAAGATCTCAGAAAAAGAATGGAGCCACGGATTGAGAAGATACAAGAAATGTAAAACAAAAACCTAGAAGAACTAAAGACCAAACAGAGATGAACAATACAATAACTGAAATGAAAAATACACTAGAAGGAATCAATAGCAGAATAACTGAGGCAGAAGAATGGATAAGTGAACTGGAAGATAGAATGGTGGAAATCACTGCCATGGAATAGAATAAAGAAAAAATAATTAAAAGAAATGAGGACAGTCTCAGAGAACTTTGGGACATTAAATGCTCCAACATTTGAATAATAAGGGTCCAAGAAGAAGAAAAAGAAAAAGGGCCTGGGAAAATATTTGAAGAGATTATAGGTTGAAAACTTCCCTAACATGGGAAAGGAAATAGTCACCCAAGTCCAGGAAGCGCAGAGAGTCCCATACATGATAAACCCAGGGAGGAACATGCTGAGACACATATTAATCAAACTAACAAAAATTAAATAAAAATAAAAAATATTAAAAGCAAAAAGGGAAAAGCAACAAATAATATACAAGGGAATCCCCAAGAGGTTATCCACTGATTTTTCAGCAGCAACTCTGCAGGACAGAAGGGAGTGGCATGATATATTTAAAGTGACAAAAGGGAAAAACCTACAACCAAAACAGCATTACACAAAATGCTAAAGGAACTTCTCTAGGCAGGGGAAAAAAAAAAGAGAGAGAGAGGCCACAACTAGAAACAAGATAATCACATAATGGGAAAGCTCACTGGTAAAAGCAAATACACACACAGTGAAATCAAGAAATCATCCGTACACAAATATGATATCAAAACCAGCAACCATGAGAAAAGGAGAGTACAAATGCAGGAAATGGGAATTGCATTTGAAATTAAGGGACCAGCAACTTAAAACAGCCCTGTGTGTGTGTGTGTGTGTGTGTGTGTGTGTGTGTGTGTGTGTATATATATATATATATATATATATATAAATCTCATTGGAAATGTAAACCAAAAAACTACAAAAGATATGAACAAAAAAGAAAAACACAGCACTGAAGATGCTCATCTAACCACAAGAGAAGAGAACAAAAGAGGAAGGGAAGAAAAAAGACCTACAAAAACAAACCCAAAACAATTAAGAAAATGGCATTAGGAACGTACATATCGATAATAACCTTAGAAGTAAATGGATTAAGTGCTCCAACCAAGAGACATAAACTGGCTGAATGGATACACAAACAAGACCTGTATATAGGCTGTCTACAAGAGACCCACTTCAGACCTAAGGACACATACAGACTGAAAGTGAGGGGATGGAAAAAGATATTCCATGCAATGGAAATGAAAAGAAAGCCAGAGTAGCAATACTCATATCAAATAAAACCGACTTTAAAATAAAGACTCTTACAAGAGACAAGGAAGGACACTACATAATGATCAAGGCTTGGATTGCTATTCAAGAAGATGATATAACAATTGTAAATATTTATGCATCCAATATAGGAGCACCTCAATATATAAGGCAAATGCTAACAGCCATAAAAGGGGAAATCGACAGCAACACAATAATAGTAGGGGACTTTAAACCCCACTTACACCAATGGACAGATAATCCAGACAGAAAGTTAATGAGACATAAACCTTAAATGACACATTAGACCAGATAGACTTAATTGATATTTATAGAACATTCCATCCAAAAGCAGCAGAATCCATTTTCTTCTCAAGTGCACACAGAACATTCTCCAGGATAGATCACATCTTGGGCCACAAATCAGGCCTCAGTAAATTTAAGAAAAATGAAATCATATCAAGCATCCTTTCCAACCAAAACTCCATGAGATTAGAAATCAATTACAGGAAATAAAATGTAAAAACCACAAACACATGGAGGCTAAACAATATGTTACTAAGCAGTCAATGAATCACTGAAGAAATCAAAGAGGAAATCAAAGTTTACCTAGGAAAAAACGATAATGAAAACACAACGAACCAAAACCTATGGCATGCAGCAAAAGCAGTTATAAGAAGGAAGTTTATAGAAATACAATCTTACCTCAAGAAACAAGAAAAATCTCAAATAAACAACTTAACCTTACACCTAAAGCAAACAGAGAAAGAACAAACAAAAACGAAAGTTAGTAGATGGAAAGAAATCATAAAGATCAGAGCAGAAATAAATGAAATAGCGAAAACAATAACAAAGACCAATGAAACTAAAAGTTGGTTCTTTGAGAAGATAATCAAAACTGATAAACCTTTAGCCAGACTCATCAAAAAACAAAACAAAACAAAATGGACAGAACTCAAATCAATGAAATAGAAATGAAAAAAGAGAAGTTACAATGGACATCACAGAAATAGAAAGGATCATAGGAGACTATTACAAGGAGCTATACACCAATAAAATGGACAACCTAGCAGACATGGACAAATTCTTAGAAAGGTAATACCTTCCAAGACTGAACCAGGAAGAAATAGAAAACATGAACAGACCAATCCTAAGTACTGAAATTGAAACTGTGATTAAAAATCTTCCAACAAACCAAAGTCTAGGACCAGATAGCTTCACAGACAAATTCTATCAAACATTTAGAGAAGAGTTAACACTTACCCTTCTGAAACTCTTCCAAAACATCACAGAGTAAGTACACTCCCAAGCTCATTCTACGAGGCCACCATCACCCTGATACTAAAACCAGACAAAAATATCAGAAAAAAATAAAATTACAGGCCAATAACACTGATGAACATAAAAAAAAAAAAATTCCACAAGAAAATACTAGCAAACTGTATCCAACAACATATTAAAAGCATCATACACCATGATCAACTGGGATTTATCCCAGGGGTGCAAGGACTTTTCAGTACCTGCAAATCAATCAGTGTGAAATATACAACATCATCAACAAATTTGAAGAATAAAAACCATATGATCTTCTCAATAGCTACAGAACAAGCTTTTGACAGAATTCAACACCCATTTAAGATAAAAACTCTTCAGAAAGTGGGCATAGAAGGAACCTACCTCAACATAATAATGGCCATATATGACAAACCCACAGCAAACATCATTCTCAATGGTGAAAAACTGAAAGCATTTCTTCTAAGATCAGGAACAAGACAAGGATGTCCACTCCCGCCACTATTATTCAACATAGTTTTGGAAGTCCTAGCCATGGCAATAAGTGAAAAAAAAGTAATAAAAGGAATCCAAATTGGAAAAGAATAAGTAAAACTGTCACTGTTTGCAGATGACATGATACTATACATAGAAAATCCTAAAGATACTACCAGAAAACTACTAGTGCTCATCAATGAATTTGGTAAAGTTGCAGGATATAAAATTAATACACAGAAATCTCTTGCATTCCTATATATTAACAACAAAAGATCAGAAAGAGAAATCAAAAATGATCACATTTACCATCGCATCAAAAAGAATAAAATACCTAGGAATAAACCCACCTAAGGAGGCAAAATACCTGTACTCAGAAAATTATAAGATACTGATGAAAGAAATTAAAGATGACACAAACAGATGGACAGCTATACTATTTTCTTGGATTGAAAGAATCAATATTGTGAAAATGACTATATTACCCAAAGCAATCTACAGATTCGATGCAATCCCTATTGAATTACCAATGGCATTTTTTCCAGAACTAGAACAAAACATTTTAGAATTTGTATGGAAACACAAAAGACTCTGAATAGCCAAACCAATCTTGAGAAAGAAAAACGGAGCTGGAGGGATCAGGCTCCCTGACTTCAGACTATGCTACAAAACTACAGTCATCAAAACAGTATAGTACTGGCACAAAAACAGACATATAGATCAATGGAACTGGATAGAAAATCCAGAGATAAATCCACACACCTATCATTACCTAATCTATGACAAAGGAGGCAAGAATATACAATGGAGAAAAGACAGTCTCTTCAATAAATGGTGTTAGGAAAACTGGACAGCTACACATAAATGAATGAAATTAGAACATCCCTAACACCATACAAGAAAATAAACTCAAACTGGATTAAAGACCTAAATGTAAGCCTGCTGTATACTATAAAACTCCTAGAGGAAAACATAGGCAGAACACTCTTTGACATAAAGCACAGCAAGATGTTTTTTGATCCACCTCCTAGAGTAATGAAAATAAAAACAAAAATAAACAAATTGGACCTAATTAAACTTAAAAGATTTTGCACAGCAAAGGAAATCATAAACAGAACAAAAAGACAAACCTCAGAATGGGAGAAAATATTTGCAAATGAAGCAACCAACAAGGGGTTAATCACCTAACAAGGGGTTAATCTCCAAAATATATAAACAGCTTATGCAGCTCAATATCAAATAAAAACCAAAAAGCCCAATCAAAAAATAGGTGGAAGATCTAAATAGACGTTTCTCCAAAGAAGACACACAGATGGCTAAAAGCACATGAAAAGATGCTCAACATCACAAATTATCAGAGAAATGCAAATCAAAACTACAATTAGTTATTGTCTCACACTGGTCAGCAAGGTCACCATCAAAAAAATCTACAAACAACAGATGCTGGAGAGGGTGTGGAAAAAACGGAACCTTCTTATGCTATTGGTGGGAATGTAAATTGATACAGCCACTATGGAGAACCATACAGAGAGGTTCCTTAAAAAACTAAAAATAGAGCTATCAAAACAGAGCATTTCTAAAGGACTAACATTATGCTGACTCTGTACTTTTTACATTTCTTAATAAAATTAAGTGAAAATTTAATTAGGCCTTCAAGGAGGCTTATTATATTGATTAGCATAAGTACTTGATTAGTATAGTACTTGTTTTTCTTTTGTGTGTGTTTTTACAATGAAAGTAAAAATATTAAAAATAGTAAATATCTTGTGAGAACTTTAAAAAATAAAGATATATTTAATAACTTACAGAGAAAAAGTATAGAAACTTTTTTTAATGTACAGAATTGCAGGTACCTGTTAAATATTCATTCAATGTATGAAAAGATAAAACAATAAGGAATAATGTATTAGTATTACATAATAATAATAACTAATAATGTATTATTAGTCATAATAATGTACTATTTTAAACCAAATTGTAAACCACAAGATGGAGCTGGAATTTCATTTTCTATAAAAAAATGAATGAAAATTGACTCAAGTCATATTTTCAAAATATATGCAATCTAGACAATACATATGATTTTAAAAAATTATATGACTATGTGTATTTCATAAGTATTCACAAGCTTTCAGTAATGAAATTATCATTGTTTAAAATATGACTCTACATTATCCCTGTAAAATCTATGAAATTATATACATAACACTTATGTTTAAATTTTCATAAAAATATATCTACTTTATAATATAAAAAAAGAAAATATAATAAGCCAGGCTAAAAAGAATTTGTGGAAGTGACTGCTGAGTTGTTTCCAGATAATAAATTCATATTCATTTTGGAAAGAGAATTTCATTTATTTTTACATAATTATTTTTAAAAAATTTATTGGAGTATAGTTGATTTACAATGTTGTGTTAGTTTCAGGTGTACAGCAAACTGAATTAGTTACACATATACACATCGACTTTTAGATTATTTTCTCATATAGGTCATTACAGAGTATTGAGCAGAGTTCCCTGTGCTATACAATAGGTTCTTATTAGTTATCAATTTTATATACAGTAGTGTGTATATGTCAGTCCCAATCTCCCAATTTATCCCTCTGCCTCCCTTACCACCTGGTAACCATAAGTTTGTTTTCTACTTCTGTAACTTTATTTCTGTTTCATAGATAAGTTCATTTGTACCCTTTTTTCAGATTCCACATGCAAGTGATATCATATGATATTTGTTTTTCTCTGTCTGACTTATTTCACTCAGTAGGACAATCTCTAGGTCCATCCATGTTGCTGCAAATGGCATTATTTCATTCTTTTCCTTTATGGCTGATTAATATTCCATTGTATATATACACCACATCTTCTTTATCTATTCCTATGTTGATGGATGTTTAGGTTGCTTCCATTTCCTGGCTATTGTAAATACTGCTGCAATGAACACTGGGGTGCATGTATCTTTTTCAATTATGGTCTTCTCCACATATATGTCCAGGATTGGACTGCTGGATCATATGGTATTTCTATCTTTAGCTTTTTACAGAGCCTCCATACTGTTTTCCATAATGGCTGTATCAATTTACATTCCCACCAACAGTGTGGGAGGATTCCTTTTTCTCCATACCTTCTCTGGCATTTATTGTTTGTAGACTTTTTGATGATGGCCATTCTGACCAGTGTGAGGTGACACCCCCTTGTAGTTTTGATTTGCATTTTTCTGATAATTAGTGACGCTGAGCATCTTTTCATGTGCTCTTTAGCCATCTGTATGTCTTCCTTGGAGAAATGTCTGTTTAGATCTTTTGCCCATTTTTTGATTGGGTTGTTTGTTTTTTTGATATTGAGCTGCATGAGCTGTTTGTATATTTTGGAGATTAATCCCTTGTCAGTTGCTTCATTTGCAAATATTTTCTCCCATTCTGAGGGTTGTCTTTTTGTTTTGTTTGATTTCCTTTGTTGTGCAAAATCTTTTAAGTTTAATTAGGTCCCATTTGTTTATTTTTGTTTTTATTTTCATTACTCTAGGAGGTAGATTGAAAAAGATCTTGCTGTGATTTATGTCAAAGAGTGTTCTGCCTATGAGAATTTTAATCATGGTACTAGAGAAGATCATTTAGACACCCTTGTGCATATATATATATAACCATTTATGGAAAAAGCAATATTTTGTAATATTCAGTCACATCTCTTTCACTCTATTATCTGTTTTCCTGTCTTTGATATTTCTACCCACTGAGACAAAATTTACTTTCAGCAACTTCCACCTGGGAAATACTGCCTAGATTTTTGGTTTGACTTCCATCCCTTGTAAGACTCTGTAGTAGAGTCATCTTAACCACAGCAGACCCTCAGAAACACTGCTAAAATAATAGATTTTTGAGCAGTGGCAATTTATTAGCTATGAAATTGTTGGTCAATATTTTATTTATGGGTTTTTAATAAAACACTGAATAGAGATGCCAGGCAAAGAACCAAAACTGTTTTCATTTTAAATTATTAAATTGAGCTGAGATCATGTCTTCTGTTTAAATTAATATCATTTATTACTCAACAGGAATACACATTGCCAGAAAGATTATACTTCATTGCTTAACAGAATTTAACACTTCTAATATATGCCAGTAAATCTTCTATGATACGGATATTTAAAAGTTACCTCCAGATCAGTTTAAAAGTGAGTCAACGTTTCTCTCTTACGTATAATCTGTATATAATATATTGAAAAAAAGCTTAAAACCATTGAAAGAAGCTATGTATTTAGAAAATTTTATAAATATTCCTAAAGCAGTGTAATCTTTCTCATCAGATTTTAGCACCATTCTAGAGTGCTGAGAAAATTCTAAGAAATTCCATGGTTCATATTTTTGTTCCAGTCTCTCCTGTGTTATCTCAGTTGCATTCTTTTTGCTAGCTATAATAACTCATTTTAGTCTGATCCTCTTTGAGAAAATTACTTCAGCATAAAAAAGAGCTGCTTTTATTTTGGTAATTTTAAATATATTTACACAGTGAAATTGTTAGCCTCTTAGGAAGAATCTCTGATAGAAACATTTCCTGAAAGGTGAGAGATGGGAATTCCCTGGAGGTCCAGTGGTTAGAACTCAGCACTTTCACTGTGGTGGCCTGGGTTCAATCCCTGGCTGGGGAACTAGGATTCTGCAAGTCACGTGGTGGGGACAAAAAAAAAAAAAAAAAGGTGAGCAGTGAGTTTGGTGTACTCTTATTGTACTGAATGATCTCTTTGGATAATCCAATCACCTGAGTATAACTCTGATGAGACTGGTCACACTGAAGAGGAGAAAATGTATATATATATACACACTGCAAATAATCATTTAGTTTCTTTTGAACTAGAAGATAGTTTTTCTCCAGTACTTAAAAATGCATGCATTTTGCCAAGAAAAGAGATCTAATAAGGAAGGTTATAACAGCAATAGTTTCTACATGGCATTTCAACCTAAAATATGTAAATCCATGCCAAAGGTTAATGATTCACTCTTCAAAGCTGGAATCAATATAAGAAGGGAAGAGCTTCTAAGGTATCAAAAGAGATTAAGGAAGCCTAGAATATTACAGATGTAGAGATTTTAGAGATAATGTCCTCCTAAATTATAAGTAGGTTCATTGTCCAAGATGTTTCTAATTAGTTGATGGTGACTGAATGGAGCACTGTGCAGCTTAAGAAAAAAAAAAGATTTAACTATAAGGAGTGTTTCAAGGTATAAATAAATCCATTCTTTAAAGAAGTTCCTGCATACCTGCAGTACAGTTAACACTATCTAAATCTATAACCACATTTAAAGATTTACCAAATATTAAATAAAATTGGTATCTCTTAGAGGCAAAACTATAAAAGTACCAATTCTGTCATTACTCTTTCTATTTTGTTATTCTAGAAGTATAAGAAAAATCTGATATACATTTTGGTAATGTTAAAAGTAAACTGAGGCATATTGCAATTGTGAAGACTTCATTTGAGCAAATATTGATTTGAACTGGGCAGCACCAAACCAAAAGTGGTTAGGAATGCTCCACTGATAAGAGGTAAGGTCAAGGTTTTTATGAAAAAGACATGGAAGCAAAGCAAAGAAATTATTTAATTGATTGTAGTATAAGCAATTGCTTTATTTTGGAAAATCTAGTTGGCTATTTGTGATTGGTTGCTCTTAAGTTTCACTTTCTCAGACATGGGTACAACTGTAGCTAGATTTTGGTTTGCTTACATAGTCTACCAAGGCATTAGGGGCACCTCAGTTTAATGGCTTCCTTGTTTAAATGATTTAATTCCCCCCTTTTGTCATCCTATCATACATGAGAGACTGACCAATAATTTGATATTAGCACCATTCTCTTACCATCAGGGTTAGGTTGTTCTTGCCTTGTCTTGCAATTCATAGGTTATGGTGTCAGGTCTGTGGAAGAATTCTTTTTGCTTTTCATCTCATTGTTCTGTTTGCTTCTCCAAGTGTAATGAGACCATATGATGTATTGCTGATAGCTGCAAATCAGACCCTTGAGAGAACACAATGCATCTGGGAGACTACAATGATGACTATCAGGAGGATAACACCAAGAGACTGAAATATGTTCTTTAGCCAGGGCTCCCATGAACCAAATGAGTTGGTACCAAACAAGTTAAAGAATGTATCTGAAGAAACATTAATTTGTTTTAACCAAGAGGCTAGTTTGTTAATTTCTAATGTTTGAGTTTCTATAATAGCAGAGGTGTTGATCCAGGTACAGCAAGAGGTAATTGCTACACCATAGATTCTTCTTTGTTCAGACAATAAGTAATCTAAAGCAAATCTGTTGTTAAAAATCATCTTATTAGTTCAAAATAATCCTACACCAAAGAGGCATATGTGGAGTGGTGTATTTTGTTATTCCTCTCCTTTTAGATTTCCCAAAGAAGTTTCATAGTCTACAAGTTGAGTTGTTATATTGCTCCATCTCATTGAACCAATCCCTTATTCCTGAGAAGAGGTCAGTTCAGTTAAACAGTTGGGTCTCATTTCAGGAGGTTGTGTTAAAGGTGAGCTCCTAAAGTTAGGCCAATATGGTATAAGAAATTAGATTTTAATTTAATCTTATTTAATGAGAGGCATTTCTATGGAAACAAACAAAGAAAAATGTTAATGGTTGAAGCAGACTACAAATCAGTCTCTGAAGCAACATAACAGCCAGTTGAGAAGACTTCTACTTCGGCTCCTTATATCGGGCTTGAACATTTTTTGTAGTTTAAATGTCTCTGGTTATGTCATTAGGCATTCTGTGAACTTTCTGAATAACCCACAAAGCAACAAACACAAAGATTGTGCACACATGTGCCATTCTACTGATTTCTCTGAAGTTTATACCAAGTTTTCTAGTTTGGGGCTTTGGGAAAAGGGCAGTTTTTCTTTTTAGTGATTCTCAGTCAGAAGGATGGAAGAAAATTGGAAACATTACTTTGGAGAGCTGTAGTCAGATATCGGAGGGAATGAGAAGAATTTAGAATCCAGTCCAGTTTGTAGGTAGATAACAAAACCTCAAACACAATAAATAGAAGAATCTCCACAAGGGTGTATTATAGTTTTCCACTGAAAAATAATTTTTCTCTGTATAATTACCCCAATTTCTAGCAAAGATAATCACAGTAAGACTAATTTGTTTGCCAAATAAATCTAGTCTCATTAAACTTGGCTTGATTATTTACATAAGTGCAGCAAGAATAGTGATTTTATGTATATTCTCAGATATGTTGTTCTAGTTAAAACTTTGATGATATCTAAGGGGTTTTATTAGCTCCATAAAATTCAGCTTAATTTCTTAAACTGTCTGGTAATAAGGAATCTCAGTTTAGATTTTTAAAAGCCTCTATAGGCTAAGAAGCCAAGTCAAGGACTTGCCCAGTTGCACCCTGTTATAAAGATAATAAATTCTTATTGAACTTATGCAAATGCCTTTATTGTCATGAAAATAAAAATACTCAATAAGAGTTCCTGAATTATGGAGGGATCAGGTAGAGAGAAACAAATCAATATTCTATTTTTGTTTACAAAATTATATTTTACCAAATTGCTATAAGCTATAGATAAAAGGAGAAAAGAGGTTCTTTAAATCTGAAAAATAAAATATAGAAGACTCAGTAATGTTTCAAATAATGTCATGAAAATTATAATCATCCTCATTAGTTCATTCAGTCTCATGTAATTAATTATGTATTAATACTTGTTCTTGGGTTAGAAGTTCTATGAATCCAACAGTTTCACCATTATAGTTCAGAAAATTATTACCTAGTTCAGTGGTATGATCTTAAAGTTATCAGAAACCTGTACTTGTCAGTTGTTTTCATGAACCTCTTTGAAGAGGAGGCACTTTTGGAAAAAAGTCAGATAAAAGAGTAACTCTCTATAAACATCAAAAGACCTAAAAGTAGCCATGACTTAAGGTCTAATGAGAGTTCACTACAACACAATTGACAAGTAAATTGCATTATTTCTGTGACACAGATTTTAATAGCTAGAATTATGAGGGGTAACATTATGCCAGGACATATCAGATTTCTAGAGTTCTATATAATTTCTGGAATACTTACATAAATAATATATATCCACACAACTAGAACCTAAAGAAAGTTTAGGCTCCTTTCTTGTTTTATAATGTTTTCCATTAATTTAATATATATCAAATAAGCCTAATTAGTTTAACATCTCTGTTTTATAAGGAGAGAGAAAAAATCTTTTGAGATGCCCCAGGAGCCCTCTTGAAAGTTCCAAAATTAGTTTGAGGTCAAAAGTCCTCATTTAGAATATGATTACAGAAAATTTGTAACATATGTATATCAAAAAGTTTAAACACTTGATTACATATGATCTTGGTTATCTATTCAACCAAATGAAAAAGATATCTAATGCAAACACAAAATTTCATAGTTGTAAAACACCTTAGCTCCTGCAAAAACTCTTAGCTCTTTTAATAGTGAAGACTCAGTTCTTCCAAGTAATCAAAGACATGATAAAGAGAAAACAAAGCACAGGAAATTATTTTGGTAAGTCACAAAATCTTTGCTTTCTAGGTAGATTGCCCAATGGGTATAGAAGAAAAACCTTTATAATCGGTTATTGAGTGAAGACCAATAGTCCAAAATACTTTATTCTTTTAACAAATGAAAGAGAATTACACTTTAATTTTTCATAGTCATACTATTGCTATTAAAGCTTCATTATAAATCCCTTATAATACATTCATTCAACACAGTACTGAGGTCTTAGAGTAATCAGGGAAGAAAAAGAAATCAAAGGCATCCAAATTGGAAAGGAAGAAGTAAAATTGTCTCTGTTTGTAGACAATATGATTTTACACAGAGAAAATCCTAAAGACTCCATGAAAAAACTGTTAGACTAATCAATGAATTAGGACAATTGCAGGATACAAAATCAATATACAAAAGTTTGCTGCCTTTCTACATACTAATAAACTATTGGAAAGAGAAATTAAGAAAATAATCCCATTTCTAATAGGATCAAAAAGAATATAATATACTTAGAAATACATTTAACCAAAGAGGTGAAAGATCTGTACACTGAAAATTATAAAACATTGATAAAAGAAACTGAAGAAGACAAAAATGAAGGAAAGATAGACTTTTCATGGATTGGAAGAATCAATATTGTTAAAATATCCATACTAGTCAAAGTGATCTACTGATTTAATGCAATCCCTATCAAAATTCCAATGGCATTTTTCACAGAAAGAGAAAAAAACAATTCGAAATTTTGTGTGGAACATGAAAGACTCAGCAGGCAAAAAACTATGAGAAAGAAAGACAAAGCCAGAGGCACCTCAATTCCTGATTTCAAACTATATTACAAAGCTATAGTAATCCAAACAGTATGGTATTGGCATAAAAACAGACACATAGATCAATGAAACAGAAGAGAAAGCCCAGAAACAAACCCACATGTATATGGTCAATTAATTTATGACAAATGGGAAAAGGATAGTCTCTTCAATAAATGGTGTTGGAAAAATTGGACAGCCACAGGCCAAAGAATGAAACTGGACCCCTAACTTACACCATAACCAAAAATCAACTCAAAAGTGGATTAAATTCTTAAATGTAAGACCTAAAACCATAAAACTCATAGAGGAAAACACAGGGGTAATCTCATTGACATCAGTCTTGGCAATAATTTTTTGGATTTAACATTAAAAGCAAAGGCAACAAAAGTAAACATTTATAAGTGGGACTACATCAAACTAGAAATCTTCTGCATAGCAAAGGAAGCCATCACCAAATTGAAAGGCAACCTATGGAATAGGAGAAAATATTGGCAAAGTATCTATTTGAAAAGGCATTAGTATAAAAATATACTAGGTATACATACAATTCAAAAGCAAAAAAAACAAAAAAAACAAAAAAAAACACCAATTGAAAAATGGGCAAAGGACCTGAGTAGACATTTTTTCTAAAGAAGACATACAGATGTCCAACAGCTAACATGAAAAGGTTCTCAACGTTACTAATTATCAGGGAGATGCAAATGAAAACCACAATGAGCTATCCCCTCATACCTGTTAGGAAGTCTATTATCAAAAAGACAAGAGATAACAAATGCTGGCAAGGATGTGATGAAAAGGGAGTGCTTGTCACTTAACCAGGACATAAACTGGTATGGCCACTAAGGAAAATGATGGTGATGGCAACTTATACACCAGGACTACATAGGCAGCGAATATTGCTTCAATATTTTGCAGGGCATTTTGTTATTCATTGTCAGCTAGTATTTTTTGTATATGCAACCACGTAAGTAAATCTTACCATACCGTGGAAATAACTAACTTGTTACATGGATTATAAAAGTCAGAAAGTGTGACATGCAGTTGGTCTTTGCATTAGGCTGGACCTCTGTTATCTCTTTTGGTAGTTAATTAATTAATCTCATTTTAAAAATAGGTGTGCTAACAATACTGAAGAGGATTGCAAAGACAGGAAAACTTGAGAGATTTTTGAGTGAGATTTACATATTCTGCTTGAGATTTACATATTCATGCTTCTAAATTTCAGAGACATGTATATCCAGATCAAAGGGTGTATGTATCTTTAAATAGTCATATATATTTAAGCTATCCACACTTTCTCCTGATTCTGTGGATGTATGCAAGTTGACCATACCTGTGTAGCATTTTGTTAATCTCAGTTCCCCACTCAGTCATGTATTTTCTCTTCCCTAAAGGAGCAGCCAAAAGAGTTTCAGTATTAAATCTACTATTTACGAACTAGTTTAATGGTATCATAAGAACATTCACAAAATAGCATTAAAGGTCAGCAATTAACTGGCTAAATCTTCTTGCCTTTTAAATATATGGGTGACCAGCATATCCCTAAAAGCTTTGAGTTTGAAAATTAGCTGCTGAGCATGCACTGCAGTTAATTTTCATAGCTATTTAAATATGATGCATCAACAACATAATAAACCATACCACTGCATAATAAACCCTACTTTGATGCAAATCAATAGGCAGTAAGGCTGTATAAAAAGAAGCTAAATACATGGAAACTATAAAATACCTATGAATAGCTAGAGGATACAAACATCACAAAGCTAACTAAACCATTTCTGATACGAATGTTGGGGGCAAACAAGAAATAGCCAACTTTATTACAAATACTGTAAAATATAAGACAATCAAGTAGGACTTAGATAACAGAAATCCAACTATGTCATATGGTTGTTTCCTAGGTAATAAGACAGTGGAATAAGAACATCTCAAATATTCTAAACTTCAAGCACCATAACTTTAAAAATACTTTTGTAGTTAAATCTTTACTGATCCACGATAACAAAATTCAATTTAAATAAAATCCAGGGATAATTTTAAAACATGATAAGAAAAAACAATGATTCTATACTAGTGTCATCACATTATTCCAGAAGTAATTATCACTGCCTGTTAGTGTTTATAGGTTAATCTGATGAATTTGTCTTAACTCACACTCATCTTCTGGTTTGATGGAATTGAATTGAAAAGAAAATGTCATAAAAGTAATGTTATCACTAACTCTTACTCCATCCTTCTTATACAATTCATTCTTCTGAGAAACTTTAATACTAAATTAAATAATCATTGGAATGGTGGATTTAGCACAGAAATAGCTGCTGCTTTTGATATACGTGTGTTCTTAGTATATTTGAATGACTTTAGTGTTAGCTGAAAGATTGGTTAATTTTAAGAACCTCAAATAAAAACTGTGCTGGATAAAGCACCAAACTACAAAGGGCCAGTCACAAGAGTGCTATATTCTATTTAAAAATAACCAATTGTGTTTTACAATGGCCAAGCATTTTATTTTCCAGTGCTTCCACCCCCTCAGTGGTAGAATATATAACAATAATCATATCTGCCAAATGCTCCAGCCTATACAAAGGAAAAACAAATTAAAGGGAATGCTGTTGTCTGCAGTGCTTATTCATTCTTTAATTTATTCTAAACTTTTAATTCTGTTTCATCTCATGCTCTGGTGTGTTCAAGACACTCCCAGCAGCCTGGGATACACAGAATTACCAGAGGTCATCTGATTTTATGTCTTGGTAATGAGTGATCCAGTTACTTTCTTTTACTGAGAATCCCTTTTTTTAAAATATTATTTTGTAAATGTACTCTTATATAGGCTATGAAGCTGAATTCTTTCAATTTACATGGGTGGTAATATGTTATTTCTCCAGTAAAACATAACTGAATCACGTATTCATTCATTTGCCAGACTTCAGTTGATTACCTAGTCTGTGGAAGGTACTATGCCAGATGATGGTATGTGAGTTTGTGTGGATGACTATGACAAAGTAAATCCAATTAAGTAGCCCTGTCTTGTGGAAATTTGTACTATTTAGCAGAAACTACACATAGATTATTTCTATTTTCCTCATACTAACACTTTAGCATAAATGTTATCTTTATATTGCAACTGAGAAGGTAGAGAATTAAATAACTTATCCACTGTAAATTTGCAGAGCAAACAAAATCAACCAGATATTTCTCTCATGGCTTTATACCTAAGGGAATAACAAAACAAAACAAAACATACAATCAAACAAAACAAAACAAAACCCCAGATATACCATGTAAGTAGAACCTTGGAAGGAAATATCTGATTCAGTAAGTAGTTGTAGACTTAATCGCCAGTCCTGTGAGAGATCAAGTATACTGAATAAGAATAAAAACATTCTTTTCCTTATCTTGGCATTTTAGATAAAGCCACAAAATTAGGGAAAAATAGGCAGTTGGCTCCTCCTTATCCCAAAGAGAGTGCTAAGGAACTGCAATTCAGAGCTCCTGTGCTTATCATAACGTGACCAAACTGAAACCTTTAACTCACCTCACTACCAGAGTCAGCTCACATAAAGAAAAATCTGGGAATTCAAAAGAAAGTTCTGTATTTTCTAAGCTTCCCTGAGTTTCCTTTTCTCTTTACATTGGTTCAAGTGAGAATAGCTCAGTGGATATGCTCTTAGAGAATTTTTTTGTGTAGAAGAACAGGAGTTTGCCATGGCTTTTCCGTCTTGGATTACTAGAGACCGAGAGAAACATATAGGCACATCCAAGTGCAGTGGAGTAGTAGCTGAAATGAAAGTTTTTAGAAGAACTTGGTATGTGTCCCTTAGAGTGAGGAGATAGAGAAACAGGTTCATAATTTTCACATGAAGAATCCAGAACTTAAAAACATGGCTGGTTTAGCCCATGAAGGCAGGGAGAAAAGAAAGTGGCAGAACTACTAATGCTGCCATCATCTGGTACAACAAGAAGTCAGTATCTTGTGGGCCTTCCTATGTTGACATATGATCCCTGAAGCTCCTGTTCTCCCCATCCCAGTATGCTCACCACTTTTTCCTGGACTTTTTACACCTCCTATTTCAGAAATTAAAGGGGCAATAAATCATTGTTCCTTTCAGCACAAGCATTATGAAACATAAAACAAATTTTCTTTATTTCACTGCTTGACACAACCCAGTCGTGTACTGAGGAAGAGCCGATGTAAATTGGGGGTCATGTATTACTAACTACTCTGTTAAACAGTTATTTCCCTCCAGGTAAGAGGAATTTTTTCAGGTAGCTCGCAACTCTGACTCTTTTTCCCAGTATCAATCCAGGCTGTGCAGATACTGTTTTCTTCTCTTGCACTGTATAAGGCTTTTGACAATTCCTTAAGTCAATGTACTCATTCATTATAGCTATAATTAGACTTCATTTCAATTTTTTTCTTTCTGCATGTGTAACATTAAAGAACCTGTAACTAATAAATGGCTAGAGATATATAGTCTTAATGAATGGTTGCTGACAATTTCTCAACAAATGTCAATATATATATTAAAAAAAAATAGAAGTTTTTCTCTATTTTTCCCTAGGGATGTTATAGCTATTATGGGGTTGGGGGTGGTGAGAAATTTTTAATTAAAACCAAAAAACTAAGATGAAGGGAAGTATTTGCTAGAAAAATAAATATTAGGGAATTTATTTAAATTATAGGTAGGTTTTTAGGTCAATTAACAACAGATGCTATAACAAAATGACCAGATATCTTAGTAGCTTAATAGAATAAAGGTTGTTTAGTTATTTCTTTTTTTTAACACCTTAATTAGAGTATAATTGTTTTTACAATGGTCAGTTTCTGCTTTACAAAAAAGTGAATCTGCTATACATATACATATATCCCCACACCTCCTCCCTCTTGAATCTCGCTCCCACCCTCCCTATCCCACCCCTTTAGGTGGTCACAAAGCACTGAGCTGATCTCCCTGTGCTACATGGCTGCTTCCCACTAGCTATCTATTTTATATTTGGTAGCGTATATATGTCCATGCCACTCTGTCACTTTGTCCCAGCTTACCCTTCCCCCTCCCTGTGTCCTCAAGTCCATTCTCTACGTCTGCATCTTTATTCCTGTCCTGCCCCTGGGTTCTTCAGAAACATTTTTTTTTTTTTTTAGATTCCATACATATGTGTTAGCATATGGTATTTGTTCTCTTTCTGACTACTTCACTCTGTATGACAGACTCTAGGTCCATCCACCTTACTACAAATAACTCAATTTTGTTTCTTTTTATGGCTGAGTAATATTCCAATGTATATATATATGCAACACCTTCTTTATCCATTCATCTGTCAATGGACACTTAGGTTGCTTTCATGTCCTGGCTATTGTAAACAGAGATGCAATGAACATTGTGATACATGACTCTTTGAATTATGGTTTTCTTGGGGTATATATGGTTTTCTCAGTAGTGGGATAGCTGGGTCATATGGTAGTTCTATTTTTAGTTTCTTAAGGAACCTCCATACTGTTCTCCATAGTGGCTGTATCAATTTACATTCCCACCAACAGTGCAAGAGGGTTCCCTTTTCTCCACACCCTCTCCAGCATTAACTATTTGTAGATTTTTTTATGATGGCCATTCTGACTGATGTGAGGTGATACATCATTGTAGTTTTGATTTGCATTTCTCTAATGATTAGTGATGTTGAGCACCCTTTCATGTGTTTGTTGGCAATCTGTATATCTTCTTTGGAGAAATGTCTGTTTAGGTCTTCTGCCCATTATTGGATTGGGTTGTTTGTTTTTTGGATATTGAGCTGCATGTGCAGCTTGTAAATTTTGGAGATTAATCCTTTGCCAGTTGCTTCATTTGCAAATATTTTCTCCCATTCTGAGGGTTGTCTTTTTTTTTTTTTTTTTTTTTGTGGTATGCGGGGCTCTCACTGTTGTGGCCTCTCCCACTGCAGAGCACAGGCTCCAGATGCGCCGGCTCAGCGGCCATGGCTCACGGACCCAGCCGCTCTGCGGCATGTGGGATCTTCCCAGACCAGGGCACGAACCCGTGTCCCCTGAATCGGCAGGCAGACTCTGAACCACTGCGCCACCTGGGAAGCTCCTGAGGGTTGTATTTTTGTCTTGTTTATGGTTTCCTTTGCTGTGCAAAAGCTTTTAAGTTTCATTAGGTTCCATTTGTTTACCTTTGTTTTTATTTCCATTTCTCTAAGAGGTGGGTCGAAAAGGATCTTGCTGTGATTTGTCATACAGTGTACTGCCTAGGTTTTCCTCTAAGAGTTTTGTAGTGTCTGGCCTTAGGTCTTTAGTCCATTTTGAGTTTATTTTTGTGTATGGTGCTAGGGAGTGGTCTAATTTCATTCTTTTACATGTAGCTGTCCAGTTTTCCCAGCACCAATTATTGAAGAGGCTGTCTTTCCTCCATTGTATATCTTGCCTTCTTTATAAAAAATAAGGTGACCATATGTGCATGGGTTTCTCTCTGGGCTTTCTATCCTGTTCCATTGATCTATATTTCTGTTTTTGTGCCAGTACCATACTGTCTTGATTACTGTACCTTTGTAGTATACTGTGAAGTCCAGGAGCCTGATTGATCCAGCTCCGTTTTTCTTTCTCAAGATTGCTTTGGCTATTTGGGGTCTTTTGTGTTTCCATACAAATTGTGAACATTTTTGTTCTAGTTCTGTGAAAAATGCCATTGGTAGTTTGATAGGGATTGCATTAAATCCGTAGATTGCTTTGGGTAATTTGGTCATTTTCACAATGTTGATTCTTCCAATCCAAGAACATGGGATATCTCTCCATCTGTATTTATCATCTTTAATTTCTTTCATCAGTGCCTTATAGTTTTCTACATACAGGTCTTTTGTCTCCTTAAGTAGGTTTATTCCTAGGTATTTTATTCTTTTTGTTGCAATAGCAGATGGGAGTGTTTCCTTAATTTCCCTTTCAGATTTTTCATCATTAATGTATAGGAATGCAAGAGATTTCTGTGCATTAGCTTTGTATCCTGCTACTTTACCAAATTCACTGATTAGCTGTAGTAGTTTTCTGGTAGCATCCTTAGGTTTCTCTATGTATAGTACATTGTCATCTACAAACAGTGACAGATTTATGTCTTCTTTTCTGATTTGGATTACTTTTATTTCTTTTTCTTCTCTGATTGCTGTGACTAAAACTTCCAAAACTCTGTTGAATAACAGTGGCTCGAGTGGACAACCTTGTCCTAAAAGGCAACAATAATTCAATAGAAGGAAAGAATGATGGATAAGAGCATGTTCTTTGGACCACATTTATTGGATTCAAAAATACATTGTAGGGGCTTCCCTGGTGGCGCAGTGGTTGAGGGTCCGCCTGCCAATGCAGGGGACGCGGGTTCGTGCCCTGGTCTGGAAGGGTCCCGTGTGCCGCAGAGCGGCTGGGCCCGTAAGCCACGGCCGGTGGGCCTGCGCGTCCAGAGCCTGTGCTCCGTGACGGGAGAGGCCACAGCAGGGAGAGGCCCGCATACCGCAAAAAAAAAAAAAAAAAAAAAAAAAAAATCAAAAATACATTGTAAACATGCTAGCTGTATGACTCTGGACAAGTGACTTAAACATGTCATTCTTTAGCTTCATTTCTGATAAAATGTGGAACAGTATATGCTTCATAGATATAAGAGGGAGATTAAATCAGTTAATTTATACTAAATGTTTACAAGAGTGTTTTATATATAATATTATTTAGTATTAGAACTTATTGTTAATTATTATATTATTATTATTGCTATTATTGCTAAAAGCTTTATAAGTGTGATAGGAAGAAGAATGGTCACACAAAGATGTCCACAACCTTGGGATCTTGAATCTGTTAGGTTCCATGGACAAAAGGAATTGAGGTTATAGATACAATTAAAGTTCCCAATCAGGTTACCTTAAAATAGGGCAAAATAGGGAGATTTCCTGGATTATTTTAGTAGGCCCAGTATAATTACAAGGGTTCTCTAAAGTGGAAGAGGGAGGAAGAAGAGGAGAGTAGAGAAAGAGATGTGACCATAGAATCAGTGTCAGGGAGATAACTTTCTGGCTTTGAAAATGGCTGAAGGGGGTAATATCTAGAAGCTGGAAAAGGTGAGAAAACAAATTTTCTCCTAAAGTGTCTAGAAAAGAACCCAGCCCTCAACTCACCGATTTCAGCCCAATAAAACCCATCAGACTTCTACCTATAGAACTGTAGGTATGTATGTTGTTTTAAAACACTAACTTTGTAGCAATTTGTTACAGTAGCAACAGGAAACTAATGCAGAATGATACAAAGAAACCTCAAGAGAGAAAATTAAATTGCATACAAGATATGTTTGATCTCATATTCCACATTCCCAATTCTTTCCATTGAAATTCAACATAATATCTATACAATTTTTTTTTTTTAATTTTCTTTACTCTGATAGAAATTCACCTTGTTTTCAGACACAAAGCAAATTCTGAAGTTTAGGAGTCCCATCCCTTGCTTACACTTATATTCTATGTCCTCATTCCCAGGATGTTTGAAAGGAGACGTGCCATCTTTCCTTCATGGAGAAATCCCAGTCTTACCCAGGGAATGACCTTTGACCTAGGGCCCCCAAATAAATCTATTATAATTAAATCATACAGAAAGAAGTTAGCATAGCAGCTGAGGCTATTACCTTTAAAAGGACCTTCTGCAAGGTTGGCACATGAACCATTCCCTAACTGATAAGGGTTTTCACTGGGCCTAGACTGCGAGTACAAATAAAGTAAATTATGCTTAGCACTGCATTTCTTTACAGTGGAAGTCTGAAATTTGTATGTGCTAAGTGGAGTGTTGTCCACATAACCAGTCTTCTCATAAAAAAAACTTTGGGTGCTGAGTCACTAATAAGTCTCCTTGAGTAGAAACATTGTATACATGTTATGTCTTTTTCACTGCTGGAGAAATGAGCACAGTGTGTCCACTCACTAGAGGGAGGGAGCATAAGAAGACCCATGCATGTTTCATGGATTTATCCAGACTCTGCCTGTGTCTTTTTTCCTTTCTAATCTTGTCAAGTATCTTTGCAATGTATGGATAATTGCAATCTTAGCCATGAATACAACTGTATGCTGAGTTCTGTGAGGTGTTCCAACATACCATTGGTTATGTGGGTGGTCTTAAGGACCACCAACAGAGAAATATTAAGAACTTTTTATTAATACATAATGATTCAGTCTGGCCAAACACCATATTTGAGACCTTGAATAGTAGATTCCATACTGAAGTCTGGAAATCAAAGACAAGGTTTTTTAGTTTTTTTAATTTTTTTTTCCTCTACCAACTTGAGGTAAAGATATATATATATCCACTTCTGTCCTCCGGTCCTTCAGTTAACTGTTCTTAATCTACTTCAGGAAAATTTTCAAACCTAAACAGTCCCACACACAGGTCTGTGCAACTGTGTTTATGCATCAATGCATACATATAACACACACACACAAACACACACACACGTCATTCAAGAATTAGCAATAATTTTCAGGTGCAATAACTTCTAAATCCATAATGACATTTGCTTTCTTTTCCCTAGAAGCCTGATTTATTGATGGATAGACATAGATCATCTCTCAAAGGCAGAGACTAAAAATGTAAACAAAGTCTCCACAAAATGTAAGAAAAAATGCAGGTATAAGTAGATTTGATTTATGTAGAAAGAGAAATGTCTATTCATGTGATGAGGAGAGGCGAGTGGATAACTGTGTTTTCTAGGACAGAGTTAGGTAGAGTGTTGATGCAGGAAAAGGAAGTTTTCCCAGATATACATTTATCTAAACATTCTGGGAAATTTATAAGCAAGGCTATATATAGCAGTTAATAGAAATTATGGGGGTGAATATGGTGTTTTATAAGGGCGAACATTTTCTGAAGATTTTTTAGAGGGGAGTGGGCCCAGGGCCAAAATAAATAAGTTTTACTCACTGTCTTACATACTCATTGGTCCAGTCTGCTCAACAGCACTAGGAGTGCTATTAAAATACAATTATAAGTAGGGATGATTTAGGTTTGGAGAGTGACAGAATGGTTTTAACAGAGAGTTAAAGACACAAGATTCTACATGTATGTAATTTTTTCACTATCAACTTGAAGCTCCATGAACTTGTATACCACAGCTATGTAGTTCATTGTTGAATCTTTAGGTTTAGCAGGATACCTTGCACAGAGCGAAACTTTCCGTATTTAATGGACGAATACATGCATTAATGAATGAATACAGTTTGATTAGAATTAACTGAAGCAATTTACCATAGATTCCAGAGTTGTGAGTTTCATATAAACTGCAAATTTATAAATGAAGTCTTTATGAATATTTAGCCTGGAATTAATAACTGAAAGGCATTGGAACATCTTTATAAAATAAGCATGATAAATATATCACTTGATATAAAAACATCTGAAATACAATACTCTAATTTACCTCAGTTTTAGCATCATACATATGCCTCAAATACATACTTATTCAATAATATATTAATATAGAAAATCCCTAGTTTTAAATTTATTAAATACACATAAATGGACATTTTAAAGTGTAAACTATTCACATTATAAAATGTGCTAAAGAAATTTTTTACTATTCATAAATTTCACATATTTTAAATTTATATATATATTACAAGTACAGAGAGCTTATCACAAATCTTTTAATGAGTAAGGTAATTACCCCAAATAGTACAAACAGATTGAGGCTGTAAGAAATCAAAGTATATCAAGTGTTTTGATCAATAAATCAGTTCTGCCAGATGAGACAACACATAATAATGTAGGTAACCACATTAGGCTTATTTTCTAAGCCTAGAGAAAACTGAGGATTACTCTTCAAAATTTAAGTTTCTGAAAAAGTGTGATCGTGTGATATAGAATGTTGCTAAAACCCATGTAATGAATAAGTCTGTGGAAGCATTAAAAAATAATGTGGGGCTTCCCTGGTGGCACAGTGGTTGAGAGTCCGCCTGCAGATGCAGGGGACGCGGGTTCGTGCCGTGGAGCCGCTGGGCCCGTGAGCCATGGCCGCTGAGCCTGCGCATCCAGAGCCTGTGCTCCGCAGCGGGAGAGGCCGCAGCGGTGAGAGGCCCGCGTACCGCAAAAAAAAAAAAAAAAAAAAAAAAAAAAATGTGAAATAGCTTTAAAATATTATTTTGTTATAGCCATACAGTCACTCTGTAGGCATACTTAGAGGTATGCCACCTTTATTATTGTACCTGATGAGGAAATAGTGGAAATCTATAATTAATAATTTGGTTAACACAGTTGAGTGTCAATGTGTTACTCTACATGAATGCAATTGAACTAGGATGTAGATGTGGAAACTATGCCAAAAGCCTCCTGAGAGCAATCAGGCCTATCTGTTATTAAGAACTAACTAATTACCTGATGTTCAGACTTTGATGTCCTACAGTAAATATGGCATTGAGCAAAAATCCTTAGCGTTTCAGAAATTATGTCCTGGGCAAATTAGCATGTCATCAGTTCAGAAGTGGAAATCCACTCCATGACACCAAATTAGAGTACTAATGGGAAGCATAGAGTAATAAAATTTTTAAAAATGTAGTCCAAAAATTTCTGGAGGGGACAGTGGTTAACAGCTGTGGAAACAGGTGCAAAGCATGCATAACTAACAAAGTTGAAAGAAATCTATTAAAAAATTAAAATGCCTAACTTTAACCAAAGAATAGAACTCAGAAATAGAAGAGCACAACGTATTAAAGCTATTAACCCTTTTCAAAATTGTAAAGCATGTGAACTTAATCCTCTAGGGGCATTATAATTGACTTCCATAATTCTATATTCACAGGCACTAAATGCTTTTAATGGTTGTTGATGTTTTAGGGAGTCAATGATTAGTATTTCTGTCTCTGCCACCCAAAGGCAGAATCAGAGAGAAGTGGACAACCACAGGTCTCCCAAACAAGAACCTCCATGGGCTGGGAATCAGAGCAGGGTGATGTCCTACCTACTGGTAAATTCAGAAAGAAGTGCCCAGAAGAAATGGGTGGAACATACACACTGCTTATACAAAACTCATTTACCTGGCAACTTACTCCTCCTATGTCAAGGAAAGAATAACAGGGGCAAAGAGAGAAGACAAATTTTCCAAGTTCACTTCACTTGGTTTCTACTTTGCAAGATTAACTGTGAAATAGGAGAGAATAACAAATTATAGTATACTACAAATTACTTCTTAAAACTTAAATGTAAACACATGAATTTTTAATTTATTTTTAAAACAATCTCCTAATCATGATAGATTTTAATACAGCATTACAAAATATGAATCAGCCTAACGATTTTTGTTTCTTTCTCTCCTCCTTCCTTCCTCCTTCCCTCCCTACTTTCCTTCCTCACTTCATCCCTCCATTACTTCTTGTCTTTCTCAGAGAAACTCACCAGCACAGTTCAATTATGCCTATTAAAATGAGTGAGCACTCTCATTCCATTTGCACTCTATGGTTCACTTTAAAAACAATATCTTCTGATGTTTTATGGACGATATTTTTAAAACTAGATAATCACTTGGAGGGAAGAAGTTAAATGAGGATCATTGTAGGCAGAATTTTAAACTGATATCCAATGACCTATATCTCTATAGCTCTCCGTTCTATAAAACACTCCATGCAGGTGTGGGCAAGACCTAGGAATATGATAGGTTACCACTTCCATGAGTTGTTATTAGCCAGCTGTCTTGAATGAATCAGGAGGGAGATTATCCTGGGAGTGCCCAACCTACTCAGGTGAGGACTTAAAGAAGGTGACACATATCAGCTGGATTCTCCTGACTTACTGGCTTTGAGGAAATAAGTTACAACATCGTAAGAAATTTTTGAGGAATTCCCAAGATGTTTTACAAGGTTGATTTGTCATTTTACGATTCCATCAAGAGTACGACAGCTCTAGTTCTTCCAAGGAACTAGACTTGCCAACGTTAGTTATATTCAATCTTTGGAAATTTTAACCATTATAATAGATGTGTAGTTATATCTCATTGTGATTTAAATTTGCATTCCCCTAATGACTAATGATATTAGGCATATGTTTTGTGCTTATCTGACAGCCATATGTCTTCTTGGGTAAAGTGTCTTGCTCAAATCCTTTGCCAATTTTCAATGTGGAGTTTTGTTTTCTCATTACTAAGTTTTGAGAACTCTTCATATATTCTGAATGCAAATCCTTTTTTGATATATTCTTTACAAATATTTATTCCCAGTTTGTGACTTGCCTTTTTTTTAAAAAAACTCTTTATTGGAGTATAATTGCCTTATAATGTTGTGTTACTTTCTGCTGTATAACAAAGTGAATCAGCTATACATATACATATATCCCTATATCTCCTCCCTCTTGCGTCTCCCTCCCACCCTCCCTATCTCACCCCTCTAGGTGGTCACAAAGCATGGAGCTGATCTCCCTGTGCTATGTGGCTGCTTCCCACTAGCTATCTACTTTACATTTGGTAGTGTATATATGTCAATACCACTCTCTCACTTCATCCTAGCTTACCCTTCCCCCTCCCTGTGTCCTCAAGTCCATTCTCTACATCTGCGTCTTTATTCCTGTCCTGTCCCTAGGTTCGTCAGAACCATTTGTTTTTTCTTAGATTCCATATATATATGTGTCAGCATATGGTATTTGTTTTTCTCTTTCTGACTTACTTTACTCTGTATGACAGACTCTAGTTGATCCACCTCACTTAAAATAACTCAATTTCGTTTCTGTTTATGGCTGAGTAATATTCCATTGTATATATGTGTCACATCTTTATCCATTTATCTGTTGATGGACACTTAGTTTTCTTCCTTGTCCTGGCCATTGTAAATAGTGCTGCAATGAACATTGTGGTACATGACTCTTTTTGAATTATGGTATTCTCAGGGTATATGCCTGGTAGTGGGATTGCTGGGACATATGGTAGTTCTATTTTTAGTTTTTTAATGAACCTCTGTACTGTTCTCCACAGTGGCTGTACCAATTTACATTTCCACCAACAGTGCAAGAGGATTCCCTTTTCTCCACACCCCCTCCAGCATTTATTGTTTTTAGATTTTTTGATGATGGCCATTCTTATTGGTGTGAGGTGATACCTCATTGTACTTTTGATTTAATGATTAGTGATGTTGAGCATCCTTTCATGTGTTTGTTGGCAATGTGTATATCTTCTTTGGAGAAATGTCTACTTAGGTCTTCTGCCCAGTTTTGGATTGGGTTGTTTGTTTTTTTGATATTGAGCTGCATGGGCTGCTTGTATATTTTGGAGATTAATCCTTTGTCAGTTGCTTCATTTGAAAATATTTTCTCCCATTCTGAGGGTTGTCTTTTGGTCTTGTTTATGGTTTCCTTTGCTGTGCAAAAGATTCTAAGTTTCATTAGGTCCCATTTGTTTATTTTTGTTTTTATTTCCATTTCTCTAGGAGGTGGGTCAAAAAGGATCTTGCTGTGATTTATGTCATAGAGTGTTCTGTCTATGTTTTCCTCTAAGAGTTTTATAGTGTCTGGCCATACATTTAAGTCTTTAGTCCATTTTGAGTTTATTTTTGTGTACGGTGTTAGGGAGTGTTCTAATTTCATTCTTTTGCATGTAGCTGTCCTGTTTTCCCAGCACCAATTTATTGGAGAGCCTGTCTTTTCTCCATTGCATATTCTTTGCCTCTTTTATCAAAGAAAAAGTGATCATATGTGCATGGGTTTATCTCTGGGTTTTCTATTCTGTTCCATTGATCTATATTTCTGTTTTTGTGCCAGTACCATACTGTCTTCATTACTGTAGCTTGTAGTATAGTCTGAAGTCAGGGAGCCTGATTTCTCCAGCTCCATTTTTCTTTCTCAAGATTGCTTTGGCTATTTGGAGTCTTTTGTGTTTCCACACAAATTGTGAAATTTTTTGTTCTAGTCCTGTGAAAAATGCCATTGGTAGTTGGACAGGGATTGAATTGAATCTGTAGATTGTTTTGGGTAGTATAGTCATTTTCACAATGTTGATTCTTCCAATCAAAGAACGTGGTATATCTCTCCATCTATTTTTATCGTCTCTAATTTCTTTCATCAGTGCCTTATAGTTTTCTGCATACAGGTCTTTTGTCTCCTTAAATAGGTTTATCCCTAGGTATATTATTCTTTTTGTTGCAATGGTAAATGGGAGTGTTTCCTTAATTTCTCTTTCAGATTTTTCATCATTAATGTATAAGAATGCAAGAGATTTCTGTGCATTAATTTTATATCCTGCTACTTTATGAAATTCATTGATTAGCTCTAGTAGTTTTCTGGTAGCATCTTCAGGATTCTCTATGTATAGTATCATGTCACCTGCAACCAGTGACAGTTTTACTTTTCTTTTCCGATTTGGATTCCTCTTATTTGTTTTTCTTCTCTGATTGCTGTGGCTAAAACTTCAAAACTATGTAGATTAATAGTGGTGAGAGTGGGCAACCTTGTATTGTTCTTGATCTTAGTGGACATGGTTTCAGGTTTTCACCATTGAGAACAATGTTGGCTGTGGGTTTGCCATATATGGCCTTTATTATGTTGAGGTGATTTCCCTCTATGCCTACTTTTTGGAGGGTTTTTATCATAAATGGGTGCTGTATTTTGCCAAAAGCTTTTTTGGAATCTATTCAGATTATCATATGGCTTTTATCCTTCAGGTTGTTAATATGGTGTATCACATTGATTGACATGTGTATATTGAAGAATCTTTGCATTCCTGGGATAAACCCCACTGGATCATCGTGTTTTATCCTTTTAATGTGCTGTTGAATTCTGTTTGCTAGTATTTTGTTGAGGATTTTTGCACGTATGTTCATCAGTGATATTGGCCTGTAGTTTTCTTTCTTTGTGACATCTTTGTCTGCTTTTAGTGTCAGGGTGATGGTGGCCTCGCAGAATGAGTTTGGGAGTGTTCCTCCCTCTGCTATATTTTGGAAGAATTTGAGAAGGATAGGTGTCAGCTCTTCTCTAAATGTTTGATAGAATTTCCCTGTGAAGCCATCTGGTCCTGGACTTTTGTTTGTTTGAAGATTTTTAATTTCAATTTCAGTGCTTGTGATTGGTTTGTTTATATTTTCTATTTCTTCCTGGTTCGGTCTCGGAAAGTTGTGGTTTTCTAAGAATTTGTCCATTTCTTCCAGGTTGTCCATTTTATTGGCATATAGTTGCTTGCAGTAATCTCTCATGATCCTTTGTATTTCTGCAGTGTCAGTTGTTAATTCTGCTTTTTCATTTCTAATTCTGTTGATTTGAGTCCTTTCCCTTTCGTTCTTGATGAGTCTGGGTAATTGTTTATCATTTTTTTTTATCTTCTCAAAGAACAAGATTTTAGTTTTATTAATTTTTGCTATTGTTTCCTTCATTTCTTTTTCATGTGAATTGCCTATTTAATCTTTAACAGTGTCTTCTGAAGACCTGAGGTTTTAATTTTAATGAAGTCCAACTTATCAATTTGCTCTTTTATGAATCACGGTTTTTGGTATCAAATGAAGAATCTTTGCCTAACCCAAGTTAATATAAATTTATCTTATATATTTTCTTCCAGAAACTTGACAGTTTTAGATTTTACAATTCTATCTTTGATCCATTTTGAGTTAGCTTTTTAAATATATTGTGAAGTATGGATTAAAGTTGCTTTATTTGCATGTGTATATCCAATTGTTTTGGCATTATTTTTTGAAACAAACTGTTTTTCTCCACTGAATTGCCTTTGTATCTTTATGAAATATCAGGTGTCCCTCTATGTGTAGGTCTATTTCTGGACTCACTCTTCTATTCATCAATTGATGTCAATATTATACTCTCTTTAATACTGTCACTTTACAGTAAATCTCACAATATGGTATGGTCTGCCTTCCAATATTGTTCACCATTTTCAAATTTGCTTTGGCTATATAAGTCATTTGCATTTACATATGACTGAAATTTAGCTTAAAATTGCAATTTTAACAGTCCTGAGATTTTGTGTAGGACTGTGTTACATCTATAGATCAATTTTGGGATAACTGACATGTTAATAATATTTAGTTCTCCAACACATTAACAAGGTATTGCTTCCCATTTAATTAGGTAGTTTTAAATTTTTTTCAGAGATATTTTATAGCTTTTTTGTACATGTCCTTCACATCTTTTCACAGATTTCACTCTATTTCATAATATTTTTATGAAATTAATTGTTTCTAATTGTGATTCTGTTTGTTAATTGCTAGTATATGGATATAAAATTGATTCTGTGAGTTGATTTTGGATTTTTACCCTCTATAATGACAATTATTAATTCTAGTAACTTTTGTGTATATCTCTAGATATTCTACACATATGATCATATTGTATAAGAAAAAACACAGTTTTAGTTTTGTTACAATTTGAATGTCATTTTTTTGGTTTCGTTACTAATTGTACTAGCTAGAACCTTTAGTATAATGGCTAATATAATTGAGTGGAGCAAACATCCTTGTCTTTTTCCTCATGTTAGGGGAAAACATTGTCTTTCATTATTAAACATGATATCATTGTTTGGATTTTCATAGAAGCCCTTGATTAGGTTTAAGTTCCTTTCTATTATGTTTGCTGAGATTATTTTTTAAATTAGAAGCTGATATTAGATTTTATCAAATGTTTTTCTGTCTCTACTTAGATTCTATGATTTCTCTTTTAAGTTGTATAATATGGTGAATTACATTTTAAAGTTGAAAGTAGATGGATACTATTTAAATTAATATATGATATTTTTTATTGTTTACTATGTTTCAGACATTAGCCTAAACATTTTATATCAATCCTCACAACACTATTATGAAGTAAGTATTATGATTATGTCCATTTCAAAAGAAGCAAAATTGAGGCATAGAGACCAGTTTTGGTTAGTGGCGTAACCAGGATCCAATCTGAAGCAGTGTGCATTTACATGCTGTAATAACAACTAGTGGGTTAGAAAGAGATCATATCTAACTGGGGACGTCAAGTTTTCATAGGAGGTAGAATAGCATATTTCATTTTAGAAACATCTTTCAGGATAAACAGTAAAACAGTTTCAATATATATTTTTCATACAGTACAATTCAGCAAATCAGAATTACAATATAAAAAGATAACATTATAAATTATAAATGATTTGGTATAAAATGAGAATATGAGGTTCCTTAGTTTTTATCTTTTGGGAAGACTGATTGGGTCCAAACTTTTAAATATGACTAAAAATACAAGGAAATGAATTATACATGTTAGAAATGGAATTTATTCCATTTCTAGAAATAGAAAATATGAACAGACCAATTACTGGTATTGAAACTAAATGAGTAATAAAAAAAGACTCCCAACAAACACAAGTCCAGGACCAGATGTCTTCAAAGATGAATTTTACCAACATTTAGGGAAGAGTTAACACCTATGCTTCTCAAACTATTCCAAAACATTGCAAAGAAAGGAATACTTCCAAACTCATTTTTAAGGCCAGGATCACACTGATACCAAAACCAGACAAAGATATCACACACCCCCAAAAAATTGCAGGCTAAAATCACTGATAAACAAATGAAACAAATTCTCAACAAAATATTAGCAAATTGAATCCAACAATACATTAAAAAGATCATATACCTCGATCAAGTGGGATTTATTCCAGGGATGCAAGAATTTTTCAGTACCCACAAATCAACCAACATGATACACCACATTAACAAATTGAAGAATAAAAACCATATTATCATCTCAATATATGCAGAAAACCTTTTGCCAAAATTCAACATCCATTTATGACAAAAACTCCCGACAGTGGGTACAGAAGGAACCTACCTCAACATAATAAAGGCCATATATATTAAGCCCATAAATAAAATAATACTTAATGGTGAAAGGGTGAAAACATTTCCTCTAAAATCGGGGACAAGAAAAGGATGGCCACTCTTGCCACTTTATTTGGAGGCTTAGCCACAGAAATCAGATAAGAAAAAGAAATAAAAGGAGTTCAAACTGGAAAGGAAAAAGTAAAACTGTCACTGTTTGCAGAGGGCATGACACTATACATAGAAAATCCTAAAGACACCACCAAAAAACTACTAGAACTCATCAATGAATTTGATAAAGTTTCAGGATACAAAATTAATACACAGAAATATGTTGCATATCTACACACTAAAAATGACCTATCAGAAAGATAAATTAAGGAAACAATCCCATTTACAATTGCATCAAAAATAATAAAATAACTAAGAATAAACCTGCATAAGGAAGTAAAAGATTTGTACTCAGAAAACCATAAGACACTGATGAAAGAAACTGAAAATGACACAGTGTTCCTGAATTGGAAGAATTAATGTTGTTAAAATGACCACACTACCCAAGGCAATCTACTGATTCAGTGCAATCCCTATCAAAATGGCATTTTTTACAGAACTAGAAAAAATAATTTTAAAATTTGTATGGAAACACAAAAGACCCTGAATAGCCAAAACAATCTTGAGAAAGAAGAATAGAGCTGGAGGAATCACACTCTCTGCCTTCAAACTATATCACAAAGCTACAGTAATCAAATCAGTACAAAAACAGACCCATTGATCAATGGAGTAGAACAGGAGCCCAGAAGTAAACCCACACACTTATGGTCAATTAATCTAGAATATACAATGGAGAAAAGACAGACTCTTCAATAGTAGAGGTGGGAAAACTGTACAGCTACATGTAAAAGAATAAAATTAGAACATTTTCTCACACATATACAAAAATAAACTCAAAATGGATTTTAAAGACCTAAATGTAAAACCAGGAACTGTAATACTCCTAGAAGAAAACACAAGCAGAATACTCTTTGACATAATCATAGTAATTTTTTTTGGATCCACCTTGTAAGGCAAGGGAAACAAAAGCAAAGATAAACCAATGGGACCTAACTGAGCTTAAAAGCTTTTGGCCAGCAAAGGAAACCATGGACAAAACGAAAAGACACTTATTGAATGGGAGAATATATTTGCAAATGATATGACCACTATGGGGTTAATATCCAAATTATATAAACAGCCCCTACAAATCAACATCAGAAAAACAAACAACCTGATTAAAAATGGGCAGAAGACCTAAATATACAATTTTCCGAAAAAGACATTTAGATGGCCAATAGACATGTGAAAAGATGCTCAATGTGGTTAATCATCAGACAAATGTAAATCAAAACCACAATGAGGTATCACCTCACACCTGTCAGAATGGTTATCATCAAAAAGACCACAAATAATAAATGTTGGCAAGAATGTGGATAAAAGGGAACCACTGTACATTGTTGGTGGAAATGTAAGTTAGTGCAACCACTGTGGAAAGCAGTATGGAGGTTCCTCAAAAAAGTAAAAATAGAACTACCTTATGATTCAGCAATTCTACTCTTGGGTATATATCTGAAGAAAACAAAAACCATTAATTCAAAAAGATACATGCACCCCAATGTTTATTGCAGCACTATTTGCAATAGCCAAGATATGAAAGCAACCTAGGTGTCTATCAATAGATGAAGGTTAAAGAAGATGTGGTAAATATATACAATGGAATACTACTCAGTTATAAAAAAAAAGAATGAAATTTTAGCATCTGCAACAAGGACAGACTTGGACACTATTTTGCTTAGTGAAATAACTCAGAAAGTGAAAGACAAATACTTTATGATACCATTTTTATGTGGAATCTAAAAAATAAAACAAACTAGTGAATACAATGAAAAAGAAACAGACTCACAAATATAGACAACAAACTATTGGTTACCACTAGGGAGAAGAAAGGGGGCAGGGACAGAATAGGGTTGGGGGCTTAAGAGGTACAAATTACTACAAAATAAGTAAGTTACAAGGATATACGGTACAGCACATGGAATATAGCCAATATTTTATAATTATAAATGGAGTTTAACCTTTAAAAATTGTGAATTATTCTCTTATACAACTAAACTTATATAATGTTGTAAATCAACTACACCTTAATTTAAGAAAAGAAAAACACAGATAGTTGGACCGTTTCCAGATATTCAGAGTCAGTAGATATGGGACGGAATCCAAGAATATGCATATTTAACAACTTCTCACCGAAACTTATACTGTTATCCTAGGGACTTTACTTTCAGAACCACCGTTTAAGAGCAATTAAAATATTCCTCTATTACCAGTAAAACCAATGATGTGGATTTAAAAAGTTCTGATTTGTAGCCTTTGCTTACATCTGTTGCTAATTTCAAGCTACGCATGTGATGTCACTGAACATGAAGTTGGGAAGAGAGGCACATGATGGGAGCTGGTATGAGCCAGTCCAGCTTACCACTCGATGGGGCCTTTATGTTACAAAATGCTTGCCTAAGTTATGATTGTGTACAATCACTGTACAACCAACTAGGTGATCATAAGATCTCTTTTTATGTTGTTGTTGTTACTGACTTTCTTATTTAATTTTCAATCAAGTTAAATGAATAATGTCCAGAAAACAAAATCCTTTTAAAATTTTCCCTTCTACTTGACTTTCCTTACTCCTCTATGTCCTGGCTATTGGAGTTTGTCAAAATTCTGCTTGTTCTTTATCAAATCCAATTGCAGAATAGGGAGGGAAGAAAAGCTTCTGATCCTGGGAGACTAGGGAGAAAGTAACTTATGGTAGAGTGGTGGAATTGATTTAAAAAATAAGTTATTTCACATTAAGGGTTATGTCACATGTTTTTTAGTAAAAACCCTTATCCTTATTATGATGTTGGCTCCCCAGGGAAGAGGAGAACATCATTAAAATAAATACAGACATAAACACACACAAACACAACTTTGCTCTTTTTTAATAGGTATATTTATAAAATCTGTTTTTCTTCCCCTTAAAAATGAAGGCATAGTGAATATCCTAAAATAGCATTTTCTATCCTGATGCCTAAAGAGTAATGTCTCATTTCTCAAGGAATATTGAGAAGGTAGGTTACCTTTGAGGATAAATAAGGCTGCTGTCACCAAACACATTTTAATACAATATAGTAAACAGTAACTTTTATTTACTGCAGGGTTTATCATATTTTTAATACACTAATTTGAACTGACAATGTTTGGAAAGGTAAAAATATTTACTACTGAATTTTATTAGGCAATAGAAGCATTCTGAAAAAGAACTATTAACATTTTGATGGATATGAGTATGACTGCAAACACAGTTTGGAAAATTCTTATATTGGAAGTTAAATGGTTTTATAGGTCTTAGAAATAGCTGTAGCTATGAAATTGTCACATATCAGAATTGATAACAATTCTATTATTGCTGATAATTGGAAGCAAGTTTTTCTGGTTCAAGTTATCATTTTGGTTGATTAGCAGATTAAAGTATTAATGGCATGTAGCTGTGCAAAATCAACTGCTAAGGAAAATAGCAAGAAATTCAAGGGGTATTTTTGTTGAAATAATGATTCAAAAATTAAATCGTATGCTGTTGTCTACAACATTATTTATAACCCAACACTACATATCTATTCATTTCAAGTTTACTTAATTTTTTCTTTCTCTAGTTGCTTTGTTTTTTCAAATGATTGATTTATAACATTATTACATTTATATATAAATATGTAAATATATCTATATCACCCCTATCTATCTATCTATCATCTCTTATATTATGTACTTATATCCTTAGGGAGATTCTTCTGTATGTGAACAATTTTGCAGTCATCCACAGCAAAATATAGTTACACATGTAAAATAAGTGATGACTGGAATTGTTGTGGATGATACTGGATACCATAAGTATTGATAAACTTGTCCATGAAACTATGACATGTACTTTAAATATTAAAAACAACTTATACACATCACACTGATAGTGGCAGTAATGTCTATATAATACAGAGTAATTCAGTGTACACAGAATATTTATTTCTTCAAGCATCTAGTGTAATTATCAGAATATCTGGACAACTGGTATATATATTTAAGTAATATGTAGCCAATACATGCTACTCTGACCTAAAAACAAACAGGCATATTTTCATCTCACCTCCAAATATATGATCTTTCCTGTACCTGCTATCTATTTTCTTAACTATTAGTGTGAATTTTAAATTTCTCTCTAGATCAATGCCTCATTTTTGCTCTGGATTCTATATTTCTCTTTTTAAGATCTCATTATTGCAATTAGTGCTTTTGTCTGATACATTATCAACTTCTGTATCTATATCTCTACTAAATCATTCTTATAAGCATACAAATAGGATCTCAAATTTCATCTCAAATATATTTATTTATTTATTCCAAATTTGAATCCATACGCTTTTTCAGCTATGAATTCATTATTCATTTCCTCTCCACATCAAAATTTTTCAAAAAGGATATCTATAGTAAGTTAATCTGCATTCTCACCTCCCTATGACTCCCAAACAACTTCAAGCAGGTCTTAGTCCCAATACAACACTGAAACTGTTTTTGGTAGTCACCAAAGACCTCCACATTACTAAGTTCTGCTGAATTAAGCCTATACATAATTTACTTGTACCATACTTTGCCATCCTATATCATGTTTTTTAAAAAGTGTGGTTTTGATGGTGACATTTAAAAATTAAGACATCACAAATACATTTTTGTTATCTCTAAAATCTGAAGAATACTTCAGAGCTGCCCCACTTCACCCTACCATCCTGATGCCCCTACCATTCCAGCAGAGACTTCAAATACAGTCGTATTCAGGGTGGGTACCTCCCATGCCCCAGGTAAAAGATAAAAGCCAAGATTGCCTGCAGGTGAGGGCCACTGGAGGTGATCAGAGGCCCCAAGTTGAGCTCTGTATTCACTGGTTCTCCAGAAATAAACAAGAAGTGATGGCTTTGGTTGATACTGGAGCCGAATTTACTCTAGTTCATGGTAACCCTCAGAAGTTTTCTGGCCCCCTCAGTATCCAGGCACTGCCATAAAGTTTTGGGGAGCTGTTTGGTCAAGTAAGATGTGCACTGTCCCAGAAGCTGTGACTGATAAAGTGAAAGCCTATCCAAACCCTAAGAATGTGAAAGAGATACAAGCTGCTGTAGTGATTTAGGGGTTTTGGAAGACTATTATTCCCCACCTGGCACAGTGCCTCCATCCCTTATACTGCCTTGTGAAGTGTGGGACTGGAGATCAGAGCAGCAAGTTGCCTTTAAGAAGTCAAAAATACTACCGAAGCAGATTAAAGCCCTGGGCATCTCCCAAACAGGGCTACCATTTGACACAGATGTATCTGTGACTCTGGAAGCTATGAGTTGGGAACTGTGGCAGAGACAACACAAGAAAGTACTCCTAGGATTTTGGTCCCAGCTCTGGAAGGGAGCAGAAACCTGATATACCCCTTAGAGAAGCAGCTCCTGGCAATGCACACAGTGCTCCTCCAGGAAGAGCCTCTCACAAAGGAAGACCATGTCATGATAAGAACTTCCCTTCCTGTCAAGGGGCAGCCATGGCTCAAACTCCCACTTTGACTAAGTGGCAGCCTATTTGCAGCAAAGGAGCATGCTGTCCACTGTCTCTAGAATTGCAGGTGCTACTAGGCCCTGTAGAATATGTAGATCTTACAAATACCCCTGCCCCTATTTTGTGGTGGCCCCTGTGGCCTGCAGAAGGGGACTGGGGAAAATTCCTTTTGATACCTGGTATACTGCTATATCTAGTTTGGCATTCTATTCACATGGACTGTCATAGCTATTCAGCCTAACACTGACACCATACGGATTGGGAACAGGAACAAGGCTCAGCAGCTGGTGGGCTCAACTCAGAGTGGTTAGGCTGGTGAACACTTATAAACCCTGGCCATAATCACTCCCTTTGCACTGACAGCTGGGCTGCTCTAAAGGGATAAATTCTATGGCTCGGACCAGCGGTCCCCAGCCTTTTTGGCACCAGGGATCGGTTTCATGGAAGACAATTTTTCCAAGGACAGGGGCAGGGGATGGTTCAGGCAGTAATGTGAGCGATGGGGAGCGGCAGGTGAAGCTTCACTTGCTTGCCCACCGCTCACCTCCTGCTGTGAGGCCCTGTTCCTAACAGGCTGTGGACAGCTATGGGTCCGTGGCCTGGGGGTTGGGGATCCCTGGCTTGGACAATGGGAAGCCAGGGGGTGGATGATTATGAATAAATCCTTGTGAGGTCAGGATATATGGACAGACATTTGGGTCTGCTTGAAAGAGCCTGCAGCAGTCCTTACTGTCTTCCACATATGGGCTCATAAGGAGCTGACATCCGCCAGCAATCAGGAAGCTGATGCCTTAGCTCAGGTAACAAGCCCTAGCAACAGACCCTTCAGTAGATACAGCAGAATGGATCCATAAAAAGAGAGGCCACCATAATGTCCAGGTGGGATGGCATATTGCCAAGGATGCCAGATTCCCCTTGAAAATACAACTTGGTTAATGCAGTAACAGCATGTCCTCTGTATTTTAAACAATGCCCAAGGCAACTTCCAAAGGAATGTGGGGTATTCCAATGAAGTTCCCAACCAGTGAGAGACTGGCAAATTGATTACATTGACCTCTGAGTGACAGCTCAAAATATGCCCTGGTTTGTATGGATAGTGTATCTGGCCTAACCCAAGCATTCCCAGTTGCCTTGCAAACCAAGCTGCCACCATTAGGGGATTAAAGAAGCTGAGTATCATGTATGAATACCCTCATCAAATAGCAGTGATCAGGGGTCATATTTCAAAGGTCATGATGTGCAAGACTGGTCAGAAAACATGACATTGAATGAAGGTTCCATCTCTCCTATATACCTGCAAGCCACAGGGTTAGTGGTCTATGGAATATTAAAGCAGCATATTATATAACTAAACTGGTTAAACCACCTTGGCTGGGTGGACTAATTCACTATACCAAGTTTTAATACATTTAAATGATCAGCATGTAGGGCCTGTTGCCCCATATGCCAGACTGCAACCACTGCTGAGACACACAACACCAAGTCACAGGAAACAACCACTGCCCTCTCACCATGCATCAATGTGTTATGCTGCTGAGAATGCCAAATCCCATTACCCCTGGGAAAGTCTTCAACTACTGGAATTTGCAATGGTACATTCCACTGGGAGGAGTGAGTTATTCCCTACCCCTGGATGAGGGGGAACCACTTATAATCTCCACTGAAAGTGGGGAGAAGGTGGGGGTCCTGGTCTGGCATATCCTGCCACCAGTTCATCTCCTCATGTCCAACGGTACTGCTTCCCCTAGCCAACACATATGGTATGCACAACTAGGTCTAATTCCTAAAGCTGCAGCCACATTAACATTTAAGGATCAGGTCACAAGTGTATTTCTTACAGAAGGAGAAGAACTTATCATACAAGTTCCTACTACATATCTGTCTTTTTGATCTTAGACTTCTACTGCTTCTGTGGTGTCCGGTTAGGAGATGGGCATCCAATGAAAAAACCTTTCTACAGTGGGCCCACTTGTATGCTCAGCAAATAAATCAATCCACCCGCTGGGTATGTGGGCAGCTGCCCCTCCCTAGCTTGTCAGGATTGCCGCAGTGGGTATCACCACTCCAGGGAGGGAATTAGAAGGCCATAAAACAGTACATTAAGGAAGAACAGCTACGACTAGTACTCCTAATTCAGTTACCAACATTGATTCAGAAACCTGGCCTGTGGCACACACTGTGGCCATGGCTATTCTTTATCTGTCAATCAGACTACACAGGCAGCCCATCAAACTGCTAACCTGAAGAAACCTAAAAATACCACCATCAGAGCCATCTGCGGCTATACTCAGGTTTGGGCTAAGTTCATGTGCCTTATCCTGGGTTACAGACATCTGAGCACTCATGCATCCCTATTGTGGGAACAAAAAAATGACTCTAAACAGAACTCACCAAATTAGATCAAGGATATGAGATGAATATGACCAGAAATGTACAGTCATTCTGTCATATTAAAGGATAGTGACTGGTTTGGCACTGACTGGTCATGCTGCCCAGGTATTTACTGGGCAGCCCTGAATGGTAACCAGTGATTGTGTGACACAAAACTGTGGCCTTGGCTTCCACCTAGGTGTTGAGGCTTCTGTACCCTGGCTTTTCCTTAAGCACAGAGGAGAATTCCTCCCCCATGTTAACAATTGCCAACCTCCCTCTCTTCAACAGCAGATGGGCACGATCTGTTTTCCCTGAAACAGTCATTTGACCACTATCTTTGTTCCCTTCATTGGCCTGGAGGACTTTATAGAACACATAGAAGCCCTTACTACATTAACCCAGCAAGCCTTAAGTGATAGCCAACAAAGTCTATCCTTACTGAACACTGAAATGTCTCTAATAATAAAAGCTGTCCTCTAAAATAGGATGGCTGTGGACATTATCACTGCTTTGCAAGGAGGCACAGTGCAGTTATTCAAACACTGATGAGTCTGCTAATGTATCACCTTTATTAAATCACATGAGGACACAAAAGTGAAGCCCTGAGTGATATGACTCCCAGCCTAGGGTAATTAACAGATCAGGGGTTTGGATCATAGGTCTCCTGGGGGAAAAAATGTTACTTATTTTGTGAATCATTATCTTAATCTGCCTTTTCTCTTGCTCGTGCCTATACTTTGCTGTCTATGTGGTATCTGCCCCCGCTGCAGCCAGACAGCAGCCAAACAAACCACCTTCACGCTAGTGAAACCCTTGCTGAGGATCCAGGGCCTACTGCGCAAGAGGGAGCATATAAGATTGCAAGAGCTGGTCCTGACGAGGGGTGGAGTGCTGAGGGAAGTCATCGACAGGACCTGACCGAAAGTTGACTCATGAGCTAGACCCGGGCAATTGGAGGCTCACCACCCCCTCCCCTGTCCGTGGAATGTGCATGCTGCTTGCCTCTGAACCATATACGTGAGTGAACCCGGTTAAGACCTCTATGCAGACTTTCAAAATTCTGGCGGACTGGTGTGCAGAGCTACTTGTCTTGCCACCATCCAAGAGAAGCCTTGTATTTAAGTTCCTTGCTCATTAAAATTGCCACCTACCAATCTGGAGTGGTCGGCCTCTTTTCTCCGTCGCTCCCTGCCCTCCATGTTCAGGTACCAGTTCCAAATTTCACCTGGTAAGCTCTTGATGGTGTGGACCGCCTTCAGGCCAGGCCATAATTCTGGGCAGATCAGTTTGCAGCGTCCATGGTGAGGTGGTGCCCTTTGCTCGGTTCCACTCCGGAGGGTCTGCCTGACAGAACTGGGAGGTTCGTCAGGGCCTGCTGACACGTCTCTGCCCTTTTGAGAGACTTGTTACCAGGGGTCACTGTTGGGGTGTGCAAGGTCCACGGTGGGGCAGGGTCCACTGCCCTGTACTGGTCTCAGCTGTCTAGCAGGGCTCTGCATACTGGCCAGGCCACTGGTGGGTTGCCGCACCGCCGTCAAGGGAAGCAGGCCGTCCAGAACACTGTGGGGCTCCGTAATGGGGCGGTGCCTGATGGGGCTTCCGGGCTGGGCGTGGCCAGTAGTCAGAATTGCGCATGGGGAAGCTGTGGGCGGCGCTTTGCGGTCTGGCAGTCGCTAGCAGGCCTTTACAGCTCGGACCCGCTCCTAACAGGCTCCAGGGCTGGGCGGTGGTGAGAAGCTCCGGACAGGACCCCTTCGGGAGCCGTGCGCCTGAGAGAGGTTGGAGTCAGCTCTTCATTTGCGTGTGGCCGGTTCCAATAGCTCTGTGGTGGGGCGAGGCTCAGGATGAGCTCCTCAGTGGGTCTGGGCCGGGAGGCATGTGTGGCTGCTGTGAGGGGTGGAGGGCGAGGAGTCATTGCTGGGATTTGCGGGCACTGGCCGTCGAAGACCGTGTTCCTATTCTTAGCTGTCCGCAAGTGGTCTAACCATGCCTGGTTCCCCCAGTGTTCTGTGTGAGTTGAGGCGGAAGTGGGCGTCTTCGGTGGCGCCCAGCTGACTGAGGACATTGGACATCCACCTTGGTCTCTCTTTCCCTCACGCGGGAAATCTGACCCCTGCCCCATCCCCCTTTTTCTCAGCGCCTAGCTGTGGCAGCTTGGGGGCGGGGTGATGCTGATAAAATGCAGCTGTTTCTTCTTACCCTTTTACTGCATATTTTTTCTGAGATTTTTGTTTGGTTTGATTTAGTCCATGGGTGACCTGTAAACTTTCCCCTGAATTCTGTGTCAGAATTCTCACGAAGGTATTCTTCATGGATAGTTGCTTAATTGGTGTTTCTGTGAGAAGGACTAGAGCAGAGGACCTCTTATCCTGCCATTTTGCTGAAGTTACTTCAGTTGCCATTTATCGTCGTGAATGCATCTTCAATTTTTTAATAGTATATTTAGGGGGAGAAGTTATATGTTGCCGGCCCCAGTTTATTTTATGTTACTGGCATAGTCCTGGTAGACCTGGATTTCTCAGATTCAATGCTGTTGCTCTTTGGGGCTAGAATATTCTTTGTTGTGGGCAGGTTCCCTATGCATCATATGGTATTTGGCACCCACTTGATTCCAGTAGCAATCCCCCTCCCCCGTGGTGACAAGAAATATGTCGTCACAATAATCGAAATACTAAATACATAAATAAATAGGAGAGATTCAAAGGCAGTATTTTTTTTTTAAGGTTGTGTTTTTATCTGTAGGCTATAAGTTTAATAGTTTACTATGCATTTGTCAGGGACATGGAATACTTGAATAGCAGAATACTAATCTAATGATGCTACTTTAAAGGAGTATATGTAATTATATTTATCTTGAGAGTCACCTTAATTTTTTAAGAAGTTCTGATATTTGTTTTTATAGATAAAATATACAAGGAATAATCACTGGAATTCTAAACTCCAGTATGTTCTCCCTCAATAGCCAAGTGATAATTTTACAATGTAAATCACATTATGCAACAGCACCATCAACAAACACTCCCCTACCCTAAGCCAACTACCTACTTTATGTTCAGGGGTTTTCCATTCAGAATAAGATCAAAGCTCCCTACAGTAGCACACAGAGTTCTGTTTGGTCTGGGGCTGCCAACCAGGCCAGCTAGAGACCACTTGTTCTTTAATAGCCAGTGTCACCCTGGCCTTTTTCTTATTCAAAAAGTATACCAAGCCCTTTCCCGGCTTAGGGCCATTCGACGGGCTATTTATTCCTGATGGAGTGCACTTCTGTGGCCCTAAATAATCCTGAAGGCTTCACTTTAAATATTAAATGAAGTATCCATACACAATAATCAATTAAAATGAGACTGTTAGAAAGATAAATTTAAAAACCTGCTTATAACTTGAACAACTTTGAAGAAACAATAAAAACACCTTAGCTTACTTTTGATTGAAATAGGTGGGAAATGCAGAAAACTGACTGAAGTTTAGGTTTGCTTATCTCTACAAATGGAAATGAGAATTTCCATGAATATAAAACTAAGTAAAATACAAATACATTTTTATTTGGAGTAGAAATACATTTCTATTGACAGCTTTATGCTTGAAACAATATTTCTTTCAGAAGCATTTATTTTCCTTTTATTCTGATTAAATATTGAATGCTATTGGAATAAAACAAACAAATATCCACAAAGCAACCTGAGTAAAATTATCTATTCTTTGAAATGTTACTTATTCAGACAGATCATTCCTTGCCTTCTAATATAACTGGTAGTGGGCTCTATGTTTCCTATATTTCATAGCATAACTAAGGTATCATTCCTTAATGTGTGATATTTGCATGGGTTTACCTCATTTTAGCACCAAAATTCTGATTCTTTATGAAATGATATTCTAAAAATCCAGAAGTTTTATGTATAAAATTAACTGGAAGTTCTTTTTGTTTTCTTTTTAAACTGGACATTAAAAAGAAGAAGAGCAAAAGAGTGACTATGTCCATTAAAAACAATGACTTATAAATTGTTTTTATATTTAACTTGAATATGCCCTGAGACTATAAAGAAATTAAAATACATTGATTTTGAACTATGATTCTGATATTAAACTCTCACCTCCTCCTCCCCACAGAATTGAGAAAAAGATTTTGTTAGTCTGGCTAATAAGTTATATTTATTCTGGTCAAGAGTGTTCTTTCTAGTTTTACTTATCATTGTTTTAATTTTTCTGCCTTCTTTGATGTGTTTTAGAGCTCTTTTTAGTCTTTACTTGCACAGTATTTCTGAGTTTACTGGTAGTTGATTTATAAGAACTATTAAAATAATTTAATTATCAACTGATTCTATATTTAGGCATATTGGCCCTATCTTGTTTAATATATTTTAGGTAGAAAGTGAGAGAATTCTAATTTAAAACAACTTAAAAAAATAAGGGACTTCACAGTGGTATTTACGTATGGCTGAATCTAAATGTTCAAGAGGCTTCTGATGCCAGTCCATCTCTTCATTTCTTAGACAGAATCTTGCGAATTGTGGGACATGATGGCCACTAGTAACTTTATAATCACATGATCAGTTTTTCAGGCTTAATCTTAGTCAAAAATTGTGGCACACATTCTAGAGGTGTTGTCTGCTTGACCTAGCTTGAGATGCATGCCTCCTTATGTCCAAGAAAGAGAAATCATTTTATTAAAAAAAGGATCAGGATTTCAGAAAGACAAAAACAGTATGTTATTACTGATTTTTTTATTCCATGTTTTTAAATTTTTAAAACATTTACTTAAGAATGCATACACTGATGAAAAAAGAAGTGCTGTTCTTATATTTTTATTTTTTTTTTAAGATTTTTTTTTTTTTTATGTGGACCATTTTTTTTTTAAGTATTGAATTTGTTACAATATTGCTTCCATTTTATGTTTTGGCTCTTTGGCTGGGAGGCATGTGGGATCTCAGCTCCCCTACCAGGGATCAAACCTGCACCCCCTGCATTGGAAGACGAAGTCCTAACCACTGGACCTCCAGGGAAGTCCCAGAAGTGCCATTCTTTTAAAACAATGTAATCTTTGCAAAAGGCTACCTCTGTATCAGGATTCACAGCACTTCAAGTATCCAGTCAGTTTTTTTAAGGGAAAATTTTCACACTTACAAAAATGTAGACTCTGGTATAATGAACCATCAAGGAATCATCACCTTGATTCCACTTATCAATTCAGAATTGATTGTTTCATCTACTAATAACCCCTATCCAATGGATTATTTTGAACCCAATTTTAGATGTTCTACGATTTCATCCACAAATATCTCATTATTGGCTGCTTGGAATCTCTTTAATTTGACCCCTGATATTTTTGACATTACTAAAATGATCTATTTATCATTTCATTTACATTGTTGTTTGCACAATATCCCATTCACAGCTTGTGCCTTTTCTACCAGACCTGCCTGGAATCAGTTGTTTCTCCAAGGAATACTGCGGATTCCTTGGGGATTTGTGTACTGTACTTTAAAAATACCATTTTGACTTCTTATAACATTTGTACCTTTAACCATACAAGTTTGGGACACCATTCCTGCCTTTTGAAATTTTTATTTTTGCCTCTTTGTCTAACTTATAAATGACTTCTATTCAAGTTGTTCATTCATTCATTCATTACTTTACTATTTATCAAGTGCTAACCATATGCCAAACAGGGTTCTAGGTACTGGGAATATGATTCTGAACAACAGAGTAAACATTTTTGCTTTTATGGAGCTGTCTTTCTGGAGAAGGATTGATTTGACTTGAATATACTTTGGAGCTCTCCCTCAAACTGCTGTCTTAGATGTCATATGTGCTCTCCTCTCCACAGGCTCTGCCCCCTGGCTTGGTCTGTTGGTTGATATCACATTTAAGAATTATTACTATCAAAAAAGAAAAGAATGATTACTATCTCTTTCATAAGCTCTTCAAAATATTAGGTGACTGTTATACTTGCTATTTTTGGAATGGTTTATTTTCCCAATTATTTTTCTGCATCTGTCTTTATTTCCTGTATATTATTTCCATATTCTTAATTCTCTGATATATTTCCTCAAAAGAACAGGTCATTATCAATTCTTTTGCAATAAAAAAAAAAAAACAACCTCTTTTTAAGAGTCTAGACTAAATTTTTATTCCTTCAGAGCCAGAAACAACCAACTTGTCTTGGCAGATGTAGGAATGGCATTGAATCATCGCCACTAAAATTTAAAGGTATTGAATTAGACCACTATTGTGTCAGATACATAAATAAATACAAACAGAAAATTTGCACTTATATTTTACAAATAAAAAAGTGAATTTGGATAAAATATTTTAATATTAAAATTTTTAAAAAGCAAAGTTTTTATTACTGTATTTTATTTCATTACTGTATGTTATATATTTTATATATGGTAACATACTATATATCATGCTTTTATGTAATTCCCAATAAAATACCTGGGGTAAATAATTAGTCCATGACTTTTAACGTGAGTTATGTAATTAATATTGAGTGAAAATCATTGGATTTTCTATTTTATTTCTGAGAATTTCACTTCTTAAGAATTTTAATATAAGAAGACACTTTTGGAGATATTGTAACAAAACATTCCTTGTGGGAATTTAGTTTCCTAATCAACATATAATTTAAATTCAGTTTATTGGCTAATTGACGGTATATGCAAAGTTGTTATGTTTTTTTTTTCCTTTCCATATAGGTGAAACAGAAATAGATGATATTGATGTTTTTTCTACATGAAATAGTATATATTAGGTTTAATGATAGATCAATTCCTTGGAGGTCGGGAGAAAGACTGGTTGATTGATATTATACATTATTAGCCTTGGAGTTAGGCTTAGCCTAATTATATTCAGTATGTAGCACTTTTTAAAAATTTTGGCATTTAAATGTAAGTATGCTACATTAATTGCAGAAGTTACTTTTTCTAGTCATTTCAATTTTAGCCTATATTTTTTTATTTAATAAGGAATAAATTATCCTAGTAAATATTCTTGCCAGTCAGAATCAAGAAATAGTCTGTTCAGAAATGTCAACTTTCTGAATATGTTTAGAACAGAGTTAGAACTAGCAAAAGAAGTTTTAAATATCTGTCATGGGCTGTGACAGCTTAAACTTCCCTACTTTACATTACAAAATAGTGTCTGAAATTTGCTTGCACATTTTGTAGTAGGTTGAATAAGTCACAGATAACAATGTTCTTCCCCAGATAACAAAGGGAAAACTACAAGCACACATAATTAAATTGATTATTTCTGTTTTCTTCCTTGGAGGAAAAAAAAAAAGACACAAAAAATAAACTTCACAGTAGGTTGTTAGCCACTCATGAATTCTTCAGTACTTACTTTAATGTGAATATTTGGTATTTATTGGATCAGCTACAGTAACACTTTTAAAGTTGCCTGATGTTTTACAGGAACAATGAATATACTTTAAAATCAGGAAAAAAAGTCAGCATAATATCTCCTCTTGTATTTAGTATTTTAATATGTTTAGCTGAGTTCTCACATTTTTGCTAAATATAGGAAATCTATAATTACACATTTTTTCCTAATATCTAATATCCCCAAGAGTGTAATAGAAAATAAAGTAGAAAAAAAACAAGAAATAGACTTTGCCCTTCAGAAATTTTCATCCATTATATGAATTTTTGAATGTAGGTTGGTGTCACAACAACTAGGATAGAGTCTATAGATAACCTGAGGAGGTTATTTTATTTATCTATTTTAAACCTCCAACAACAAACATCTATTATCATACTCAATGACCTATTGGGAAAGCTGTGCTTTAAGCTAAGAGTCTGCTGGTTGGCTGAGTTGGTGCTGCTCTATGTGTTTCTTGTTCTGGGATTAGTAGGCTCCCTGGGCATATTCTTGTCATGGTAATGGCAGAAACATAGTAGGGCTTAATATGCCCTTAAATATGCCCTTAAAATGCCCTACTGTGCTTAATAAGCTTTTGCTTGTGTCATCTATGCTACTGTACCACTGGTCAAAGCTAGTCACTTGTCTGAGCCCAAAGTCAAAATTTGGAGAGATATGCCCCAAAGAGCTAAGCACATTACATTGCCAAGTCCAACATCATTAGAGCAGAAGAATATACTCTCCTATGGCGGGTGAGTGGGGAGGTGTTGAGAAAGTCAATATTTACTGAACACCACTCTAGTTTATATAGCCTCCAGTAGAAATGAAAAACACAACTTTGCAAGTGGACCAGTGGGAATTGGTGAGAAGGTCAGTCCTACTTACACACAGTATATCATCCTTTCTCTCAGTGTGTATACTGCATCTTGCAAAACTGTACTCCAAGCCTATAGGAGTTAGAGCTGAGCCTTTTGTTGGCCATTCCAGTGTTCTGTCAGGTCATGTACTTCTGGGTGATGTGGTATATGAGAAAAACAGTGGATTCTAGGGTCATTTGCCATTCAGGCCACCTCCTTCAGCATAAAATGTATCACTTGGTCAGAGGTTATGTTACGAGAGGGCCCACATCAGTAAAATAGTGATTTTATTTAAAATATGAATTTCCTGAGAAAACTCTTCTGATTCTAAATAAATTAATTTAGAATATAATGTCTCTTTTTATATTAGGCTGAATAAATGGTACATATATATGTATATATATTACTACTATTACTATTCAAGTATCAGTTAATAAAATAAAACATTAAGCTTTCATTTAAAAATAATGACTGCCTTTTATCATTATTTGTCTTCAGTTACACTTTCAACTAATAATTAAAATCCTAAGCAATTATTTAAACTCCTTTGTAGAGTATAACTTACTTCATATTCTTTTCATTTAAGAGGTGAATAGCATTTTAGATAAGTAAAAATAGTGGAAAAGTCTCCTTCATTCCAGTCGACTTTATAAACTGGAGAATAAATATTTTTAAATAAAAAAGTGAGCTTTAGTTGAGCCATTATTTTTGGTGGCCATCATTCAGCCCACTACACATAGAAAATTAAAAGTTAAAATCTTGACTACCTTTACCCTAAAGATCACTAGTGATTTGTCCCCAGAGGTAACTACTTTTCATGTCCATTGTGTATTCTTCTCAAAAACATTTTGTGCACACTCATATATACATACAAAAGCAGTTCATTTTTATTTATCCCCAAATTTTCAAAGATTACATACTGATATTCACAGTGAGCTTTAGTTGAGCTCCTTACATGTTAGCAGTGCCTACACATTGCATCTAAATCTTATGCAAAAGTCATGGTATTAAAATCAACCAAATACCCATAATCCATTAAACCTTCATTAAATTCGTTAAAGCTTCTATAACTAATTTATTTTATATGTGGTACTTTTAAAGATGTGTATTTCTAGTTCCTTTTTGTTATAGTTATGCTGGAACACATGACATTTTTCCAAAATATAGTCCTCATCTTCAAAGAATAGAGAAGATAATTTTCTCTGGCTAATGA